>NC_138740.1:350000-515000 GCF_965113295.1 Leuciscus leuciscus
AACGGCCTCCAGTTCAGGGATAGTCCTGGGCGCCTTCAAATCCCACCAGAGATTGTCTATGGGGTTTGAGTCAGGAGATTGTGATGCCACTGTATCTCCCAGGACGTCTTCTGCAAACAAGCCTTGGTGAATGTGAGGAATGTTGGGAGACTTTTAAGGAATGTGATGATATTTTAGGTAATATAAACTGTAATGTCAGTGATGATAGAATATTAATATATGCAGTAGATGTTACAAGGGTTTTTAAAATGTATGCTCTAGAAAGGCAACAGGACCAGATGTGGTGTTATGTTTTCTTCTAAAGACATTTGCTGAGGAGCTCACACCTGGCATCGCCTTTAACAGCTCTCAATTGATGCACAGTACCAGAGCTTTGGAAAAAATCTATTATAATCCCAATTCAAAAAAAATCATGCCCTCTGGACAATAATGATTATAGGCCAGTCGCCTTAAAAGGATGGTTTGCACCATGACCTCGAGACCCCCCCCCCTTCCCCTCCCCTCCCCCTCCTCCCCTCCCCTCCCCCTCCCCTCCCCCTCCTCTCCCCCTCCTAAATTACCCCACTAATAATGTCCAGAATGGTACCAAACTTCTACAGTAGTACAAATAGGTTCTGTACTCATAAAACGAGGCGTTGGAAAGTTTATAAGTACATCAGGAGTTTATTTAAATAACACTTGCCTGACGGCTAATGCTACCGCTAACCCGGACGTCGACGTCACTTCAGTGATTTGGGAAAAGCACGTAATAGTCCTGCAGAAAGCGATGCATAAGGATAGCATATGAATAACATGCGCAACGCGCCACTGACTTTAAACTATTTTTTCCTGGTTAGTGGCGCAATTTTTTTCTAAACCTGCAAAATAGCATGAAGGAACGTTTGCGCCGGAACACGCCTCTTCTTTGCGCTGAACCGCCCCCGGGAGCGCAAGTGTATTTCCTAACTTACCGACGTGCGTCTGTGGAGGGAAAAGTCCGCTTTGCACGGGTGCAAAATAGGAATGATACATGCATCGGTGTACAAAGTCAATTGCGCTGGGTGCAAGATAGGGCCCATGGAATTATTGTTTGGTTCGGAACTTTAACAGCTCAAATTAATAACTTGGTGAGAGTGTCAGAAAAAATCATGGGGGGACAGACAATCAGCTCTTTACCGGATATCTTTGAGCTTTGCATCATCTGCAGGCCAACAAGATTTTATTAGACTCTTTGCATGTGTTGTACCCTGAGTATGCGCTGATGAACTCTGGTCGGAGATACAGGGTTCCATTATGCAAGTATAACCAATACAAATATTCATTTGTACCACTGTATGTTAAATTAAATAATGAGCAACTGCAGCAGGGAGTTAAATAACTGCAATAGCTGGTACAACAGGCAGGGACTGAGGGCTGTGTTATGATGCAGGATTTTAGGATTTTGAATGTTTGTTAATGTTGTATGTTACATGTGTAATATGTTGATGTTGCAGCAGTTTCCCTAATCTAAAACAAATTTCTCCTAAGGGAGACAATAAATGCTACCTTGACCTTGACCTGTTGGAAGCTTCCTCACTGTAGGCATGACGTTCTCTCTTAGGATCTCCTAATACTTCAGTGAATCCATCTCTCCTTCCACATGCTGCAGGTTTCCAGTGCCAGAGGATATAAATCAGCCGAGAGCATCACGAGCTCCTCATGCTGAACTGTAGACAGTGTTCTTCACAGCTTACGCTTCATTCTTCTTCCTCCAGACACACCGCTGATCCAGAGGGCCGAAAAGATCCAGTTTTGTTTCATCACTTCACTTCACAGAATCCCCAAACTTCTATGGCTTATGCGTTTAGTACGAGTTCTGGCATGCGTTTAGTACGAGCCTTACTGTGCAGCTGAAACCTCAGAGCCTGTGGCCATCAAGTCTTGCTGTGGGTCTTCTGCAGTCACTCCAGGGTTTTTCAGAAATCTGGTTGCAGCCGTTGATATCTTCCCTTTTCTGCCCCGTCCAGGGAGTGTAACCACTGTTCCTTTAACTCTGAACTTGCAAACTATGCTTCCAACAGTGTCTCGAGGAACATTTAGTGCCTTCACTATCTTTTTGTATCATGTTCCTTGTTTGTGAAGGGCGATAATCTTCTCTTAACTTTTTGGATCTTTCTTTTGACTTAGCCAGATTTCTAACTTTCAGTCAAACATGACATTCAAAAAACCACCCATTTCAGATATTTCATGTGTTCTAGCTCAAGCACACCTGGTGCAGCTAATGAAGCCCTTGATTAGTGAGACAACACATTTTTTGCAGATTTGTGCTGTTGTGAGGGATTCTATCCAGGGGGGTGAATAATTTTGAAACGGCAGAAGTCATTAAAAGTTGCATTTTCATTTAAATTTGCGGAAACCACTTGAAACATTTGTTGTGTTGAGCTATTTCAATTACTTTTGTTTGATTTGTTCCATTGCAAACAGCTGAAAGTCTGTACATTTTGCCAATAAACCTGATTTGCAATGGGGGTTGAACAATTTCGATTGCAACTGTATGTTTGTCATCAATAGATTCGATTGATTAGGCAATAGGAAATCTCATACATTTTAACAAACTGAATTTTGCTTGTTCAGCAACAACCCATATTCAAACCGTGTTTTTAACTGAATAAACAGAAGAGTTTTCAGAGTTGTATGGAGATTTTTTGGAATTTAAATACATGCAAATCCTTAATAACAAACTGTGCCATCATTATTATTATTTGTTTGTGTGTATGTAAACTCAAGTCTTCAACATATGTCTTACATTGGACCAATAATATAATGATAATAACAACGTGCTGTGTCCAAATGAACTTTTGATGATAAGCTTCCATGTTATTGTGTTTTCTCCCACAGTGGGATTTGGTGTGTGACAGCGAGTGGAGAGTCCCGTTCGCAACCTCTACTTTATACATGGGCTACTTGCTGGGCTCTCTGGTTTCTGGCCAACTTTCTGACAGGTAATGCTTCTGCCCACATTTCACAGTTAGAGCGGACAGTCATTCAACAGATATTTTGCATCAAATTGGCAAATGCTGTAAAAAAGTATGCAAAATATCTGTCCAAAGCTGTATGAGCTGTGTGCTTTACAGATCTAGTAAGCTTTAAAGCAATGCAACTACCGGTTTAGTTTCCTGCAAGCGTCTACTTCCCCCCTCAAACCTGAGGATGTCCTCGTTGCTCGTCTGTACAGTAGAGTTGACGTCTGCCGTCTCGTGTCTCAGGTTCGGCAGAAAGAAGGTTCTCTTCACGTCTCTGGCGGCTGAAGCTCTGCTGATGTTCGCTCAGTCCTTCTCTCACTCCTGGCTGCTCTTCTGTCTGCTGTACTTCTTTGTTGGCACTTTCCAGATATCCCTGTACCTCACCGCATTTGTCCTTGGTAAGCATGTGATAAGATCAGATGTTATTGAAGGAAACAGAAGTGAATATGATCATGTTGTTGTATAACCCTACACATATATGTTCACAGGTAGCGAAGTCCTGAGTAAGTCCTTGCGAGTTCTGTTCACCACACTGGGAGCGTTTCTGCATTACTGCATCGGTTACATGGTTCTGCCGTGGATTGCGTTCGCGGTGCGCGACTGGAGGATTCTGCTCAGGGTTCTGTCGGGGGTGACGGTGGTGTACGTCCCGCTGTGGTGGTGAGTCTCCACAAACACCAACAGATCACAGATGAAAAACACCAAGGAAATATATGTTCTCTTACGAGAGGTCTCTCGTACTGCGTAAGATATCTTACGCTAGGGGAAAATCCTTTTTCCGCGAGATATTGAAGCCAAAAATTATCCTTAATTTTGTTATAATGCAAAACGCGTTGCAGCAGCAATGCAGACATAGGCGAGACAGCTCGCGCGCCTATTGGCTGCTCTGCGGCAACTGCAGCAGCCTATCGAGCGAGGCCTGGCGTGACGTCAGACCCAATCAGGGCACTTCGCGCCCGCTACGTCACGTCCCGCCGAAATGGGCGTGGTCTAGGCCTATAAATATCGCTCGCAGGCAGCTATTATCTGATTTTTCATCCTTCAAGCGAAGCACACGCATCGCTGGAGCTGGATTAGGAGCCGCGCCGTCGAGAGAGAGCACCTTCAGCGGGACGAGTCACTGAAGTCGCTGGCCGCGCCGCCTTCCTGCCTTCCTGCTGCGCTTTCCGGCGCTTATATCCTTCTCTTTTATTACACTGTATTTCTGTGTGTGTGTGTCGCCGCTGCGACACACATTTCTAAAAGAGCTAGCGTCTTTTTAAAGATGCCTTCCTGCGGCTCGTGCAGAGCCACACTCAGCGACGGGGACCGCCACGTGATCTGCGTTTCCTGCCTGGGTGAGGAACATGCAGCTCTCGCGCTCGCTGACGGCGGATGCCCTCACTGCGAGCTGATGGCAATGGCGACTCTGAGGACTCGCCTAGCCGTCTTCACCGAGACTGCTCCCCCGCCCGCCGCGGCGTCGCGCCGTAAAAAGCGCCGTGCCCAGCGGGCCCCGGAACCCTCCCTCAGCCGCCAAAGCTCGCCGGTTCGCCCGCTTGCTTCCCCGGCTTCTTCTATTTCGCTTCCTGACGGACAGCGGCCGCCGTCTGCCGCCGCTTCCGTTGATATCGCGGATGAGGAAGCCCTGCTGGGAGAGGATGATTCCTGCTCTATCCTGGCGTCAGGCAGTGAGGATTGGGCGGGCTCTGAGGACCCCGCGCCCCCTGCCCGCACTTCGTCAGGCAAGAGAGCTTCCATAGAGACGGAACTCATGCGAGTACTCGCACAGGCCGCGGCGAGCCTCGGCCTCGAGTGGTCTTCGCCTGAGCAGCCCGCTCACAACCGGCTGGATGGATTTTTCCTGCCTGGGGAGCGCGCTTCACCTGTGTCCAGGCCGGCGCCCTTTCTTCCTGAGTTACACGAAGAAGTCGCCAAGTCCTGGAGCGCCCCCTATTCTGCTAGAGTGCGTCCTGCTGTTTCTTTGGCATTCTCCGCCGTTGACGATGCCAAGAACAAAGGATACCTCTCGCTGCCGCCGGTTGAAGAGGCGATAGCGGCCCACTTATGCCCGCCCTCCGCTGGACGGCGCGCTAAGCCGGCCCTACCCTCTAAAGCTTGCCGCACGACGTCGAGCTTGCTCCACCGCGCTTTCTCCGCCGCCGGGCAAGCTGCGTCAGCGTTGCATACCATGGCAACGCTCCAGATCTTCCAGGCCGATCTCCTCCGTAAGCTGGATGAGGAAGGACCTGACGCGATCTGCGTGCCGGACTTAAGGAGTGCCACGGACCTCGCCCTTCGTGCTACTAAGTCCGCAGCGCAAGCCATTGGACGGACTATGGCTTCTCTCACCGTGTCTGAGAGACATCTATGGCTGACGCTCTCGGAAATGGCCGAGTCTGAGCGCACCGCGTTCCTCGACGCCCCGCTTTCCGCCGCAGGCCTCTTCGGATCCTCCGTCAAAGATTTCGCGGAGAGATTCGCAGAGGTACAGAAAGCGTCTCAGGCTATGAAGCACTTCCTCCCGAAGCGCTCCAGCTCTGCAGCAGGCCGTGCGAAACCGTCTGCTCAGAGCTCACAGCCACAGCCACCGTCCACTGCCTCCACTTCACAGCGCCGCCAGGCCAGAAGCGCGAGACCGCGCTCCCGCTCATCCGGTCGCCGCCCCGCAGGACGCGGCCCGCGACCTAAGGTTACGGTGAAGCCCGAGGCCCCGAAGTCGTCCTAGCACAGCTAGGAAAACGACGGTGTTCCAGTCCCGCTGCGGCCGGACTCACACCAAAGCTATTCGCTCGTCCAGTTCCAGAAAATGTGACTGTTCCAGTGTTTTCTGCAGCCAACAAGTCGGTTCTGTCACCCGCTTGCCTGCACACAAATGCCGTTTTCACGGCTACCCAGATAAATCCCCAAAAGAGCGTATTTTCTGGTGTCCCGGCCACGGCCGATGGTGTTTCGTGTGTAGTAAGAATGCCCACTGCCCAGTGCCCATCCCTACACATAAGCACAGCCTGTCACACAGGGCTCGCGCACATAAAACCGACTCAGGTCGGTTGCGCTTCAAACATGGTGAATGTGCCCACTACCCAGTGCCCACTAACACCACGTTACGCATGTCTCACGGTTTCTGTAAAAACGAAACCAACGTGCACTCGCTTCACGCAAGCGAACGATGTTTTCGGTGTGATAAATGTGCCCGCTGTCCCGCGCCCACATCCACACATAGACATGACAGTTCCCACGGGAACCGCCCAGCCCTCCCCCTCGCGGTTAACCACCGTAGAGGAGTCGAGCGCGGGCAATCTGCCCGCTGTCATCAGCGCGCCCCATGCCTCAAATGTCACGAGCGACACGCTTGTGTTACAGCACACAGAAGCTTCTCCATCGCTGAGCGAGCGGAGCGCGCTTCGTATTCGACCCCTAGCTATCCATGCAGACGCATGGGCAAAGCTGCCCGGGGTTTCGAAGTGGGTGCTGAACATTATAAAAAGAGGCTATTCGCTGCAGTTTCGCCGACGCCCTCGCCGCTATGTGGCGCGCGTCGAGACCACGGTAAAAACAGAAGTAGCACATCTACTTCGAGCCGAAGTGACGAAACTATTGAGAAAAGGGGCCATAGAACCCCTCTCTCAAGATCAGAGCGAAGGAGGGCTATACAGCAGATACTTCCTGGTACCGAAAAAAGACGGGGGTCTCAGACCCATACTAGATCTAAGGCAACTGAACAAAGTGCTTGTGAAGCGACAGTTCAGGATGCTCACGACCAGGCAAATCCTTGTGCAGATTCGCCAAGGAGATTGGTTTGTGTCAATAGATCTGAAAGACGCGTATTTTCAAATACAGATAGCGTCACGTCACAGGCGATTTTTGAGATTCGCCTTCGAGGGCCAGGCATATCAGTACACAGTCCTGCCGTTCGGCTTGTCCCTAGCACCCCGTACATTTACGAAGTGCATGGACGCGGCGCTCGCACCCCTCAGAATGAGAGGCATACGAGTGCTGAATTATTTGGACGATTGGCTGATTCTAGCGCAATCTCGCGCAGTGCTCATAGAACACACGACCATTTTACTCGATCACCTCGAGGATTTGGGTCTGAGTGTCAATTGGGCGAAGAGCTCCCTGTCACCCAGTCAGAAAATATCTTTCCTGGGCACAGAACTGGACTCACTATCCATGATAGCGCGACTATCACAACGGCGCGCGGTAGACATTCGACGCACAGCGAACTCTTTTCGCTGCGGCGCGTCTGTCCCGCTCAAAAGATTTCAGAAGATGCTAGGTCTCATGGCCTCAGCATCGTCAGTACTCCAGCTGGGTCTGCTCCGCATGCGCCCGCTGCAGTTTTGGCTGAAAGCGCGAGTCCCACGCAAAGCGTGGGCACCCGGTTTGCTTCGCCTCAGGGTCAATCAGAAATGCGTTACAGCGCTGAAACCCTGGAAAGCGAACGACTGGTACCAATCAGGTGTAAGCCTGGGGACTTCCTCGAGGGTGAAAGTGGTGTCCACGGACGCGTCCACCTCGGGATGGGGAGCGCTGCTCGAGGGCAGACCGTTCTTCGGCCAGTGGTCAGAACGGGAGAAGCTCCTGCACATAAACTGCCTCGAAATGCTGGCAGTAGACAACGCGCTGACGCGTTTTTGTCCCCAAATAAAAGGTCACCACGTCTTGGTCCGCTCGGACAACATGTCTGTGGTATCCTACATAAATCGCCAGGGCGGCATCAGATCCGAGAAACTGTACAGGCTGGCAGAACGCCTCCTGGTATGGGCTCAGTGCAACCTGCGCTCGCTCAGAGCAGCGCACGTGCCAGGGATCATGAATATAGGACCAGACAGACTGTCCAGGAACAACGTTCCGGCAGGCGAATGGTCCCTACACCCACAGACAGTCCAACTGCTGTGGAAGAAATTCGGCAGAGCGGAAGTGGACCTGTTTGCGTCTCAAGAAAACGCTCACTGTCAAGAATTTTTCTCCAAGAGCAGGAGCGCGCTGGCCCATGTGTGGCCCCGCCGCCCGCTCTATGCTTTTCCCCCCGTCTCTCTCCTGCCTCAGGTGATAGAACGGATCAGGGAAGAAGGATGCTCAGTACTGCTGGTAGCACCGCTCTGGAAAAACCAACCTTGGTTCCCAGCCGTGATGCAGTTAGCAAGTACTGCCCCGTGGCCAGTACCAGTGAGGAGAGATCTCCTCTCACAGGCCCGCGGCTCGATCTGGCATCCTCACCCGGATCTATGGTCCCTTCATGTCTGGGCCATCAACGGGTACATGTTGGACTCCCTAAAGGAGTATTAAACACGATCACGCAGGCTAGAGCTCCGTCTACAAGACGACTCTATTCTTCGAAATGGTCAGTGTTTTCGGGCTGGTGCACAGCCCGTGGTGTGTCACCCACAAATTGTGATGTGACGGAGGTGCTTTCCTTCCTACAAGAGCTGTTGGATGGGGGCAGGGCCCCCTCCACGCTCAAAGTTTATGTGGCGGCTATAGCAGCGTTCTCAGAAACAACGCTTGGTCAGTCAATAGGAAGGAACGATTTAGTCATCCGCTTCCTTAAAGGAGCTAGGAGACTGAATCCTCCCAGACCTCCCTCAGTCCCCGTATGGGACCTTTCTACGGTTCTGGAAGCCATGAAAGGTGCGCCATTTGAGCCTTTACAGTCAATCGATTTGAAACACCTGTCTTTCAAAACGGTGTTTTTGCTGGCTCTCGCTTCGGTGAAGCGCATAGGGGATCTGCACGCGCTCTCTGTGAGCGCGGCGTGCATGGAGTTTGGGCCCAATGACTCAAAAGTTATACTCAAACCTAAGCACGGTTATGTTCCAAAATCCCTCAACACACCGTTTAGGGCGCAGATTATCTCTCTGTCAGCCCTACCGGTCCCTGATGAGGAAAGAGACGCGAGCCTCCTTTGCCCAGTCAGGGCATTACGAGCTTATGTGTCTCGCTCGTCTGTTTTCAGACAGACGGAACAGCTCTTTGTTTCGTTTAGCGGACGTTCTAAGGGACTAGCCGCGTCGAAACAGAGCCTATCCAGATGGATAGTTGATGCTATAGCGCTGGCATACGCCTCCAAGGGCATGCAGTGCCCTTTGGGTGTCAGAGCGCATTCCACAAGAGGCATGGCCTCTTCGTGGGCTTGGTCGAGTGGGATTGCCTTGCAAGATATTTGTATGGCGGCAGGCTGGGCCTCCCCGTCTACATTTATAAGGTTCTATAACCTAGAGGTTCCCGCCCTGCAGGCCAGGCTGCTGTCGGTCTAGACTACCAGTATTATCTGACCTGATGCGTTCAGCTCAGAATGCTGCGTTTACTGAGCACAGCTCAATTTTCGACAGTTTAAAGCTGGGCAAACTGTGTAAGACCCACATTTTTTTCCATCAGTTCAGGCCGTACCCCGCCCTGTCTGTATGATGAAATTTGCGTCCCTTCGACGCTACTCTATGTGGAAAGTGAGGCTGCACCCCTCCTTCTCCCGGACTCTCTGTGAGTTCACTGAGTGATTGTGCACTATATGTACCCCGGGCTTTCGCCCTTGGGTCTTTGGTGTCAGATCTCAGCACGCACGGCGTTTTACACTGGGTCCCCTAGCGTAAGATATCTTACGCAGTACGAGAGACCTCTCGTAAGAGAACGTACTCGGTTACTAACGTAACCTCGGTTCTCTCTAGAAGAGGGACCGAGTACTGCGTATCTTGCCGTGCATGCACACGCTCTGGTTGCTTCGATGATGAAAAACCAGATAATAGCTGCCTGCGAGCGATATTTATAGGCCTAGACCACGCCCATTTCGGCGGGACGTGACGTAGCGGGCGCGAAGTGCCCTGATTGGGTCTGACGTCACGCCAGGCCTCGCTCGATAGGCTGCTGCAGTTGCCGCAGAGCAGCCAATAGGCGCGCGAGCTGTCTCGCCTATGTCTGCATTGCTGCTGCAACGCGTTTTGCATTATAACAAAATTAAGGATAATTTTTGGCTTCAATATCTCGCGGAAAAAGGATTTTCCCCTAGCGTAAGATATCTTACGCAGTACTCGGTCCCTCTTCTAGAGAGAACCGAGGTTACGTTAGTAACCGAGTACGTTTTACATACTTAAAAAATAAAAAAAATATTAAAATGCCATCTCGTTGTGTAGATAATCTGACAGTAAAAAATACAATACAATAACATTACTATATAGATAGACAGACAGATAGATAGATAGATAGATAGATAGATCTAAATAAAAATAACATGTATTACCTGTAGTATAGAGTCCTTCACAGACTAAATAAAGATCTTCATCATCGCTGAAGGCAAACAATACGACTTCATATCCACTCCATCTAACAAGTACTTACATTAAGTACTTACATCGACTTATGAATTTACACATGGTTTGTCTTAAAGCATATTAAAGACACCACATAGACACATAAACTACATTAAAGGGTTAGTTCACCCAAAAATGAAAATTCTGTCAGTAATTACTCACCCTCATGTTGTTCCAACCCCGTAAGACCTTCGTTCATCTTCGGAACACAAATTAAGATATTTTTTATGAAATCTGAGAGCTGGATCACTCCTCCATAGGCTTCTAAGACACCATAACTTGCTGGCCCAGAAAATGCATTAAAGACATCGTTAATATAGTCCAAGTGACTCCAGTGGCTCAATCTTAAAGGTGCATTGCGCAAGTCTCTGAGTTTTTGCAGAACTATGCCCCCTCTGGCGGCAAGCGAAACTGTAACAACAAAAGTTTTCTTTTTTTTATCTTACGTGGAGTTTGCGTTGGTGTTTGAAATGAACTACAAGCCGGTCTCTTAGAATCCATCTTCTAAGGAGAATGGCGGCGAATACACAAACCTGCCAGACATAGCCAGGTGAGCGTGCCGTGAACGCGCATGACGTCACGCCCAGTCTCAAATTCCGACCCGAATCCCTCTTATTTATTTTACTTTACAGGATTATAGAGACAATCGCAGTGATCAGAGAAGGGCTCATTCAGCCCATCAGGCAATTGTTTAAGCATGTATGGGTTAGAAAACGGGTATTTTTAACATGAAAAGTTGCGCAATGCACCTTTAAGTTTATAAAGCGACGAGAATACTTTTTGTAGACCAATAGTGAGCCTACGTGTGACGTACAACACAGACGCGCTACGCTAAAACACTACGTGAAAAGACTCGAGGCCCAGAGAGAAGGAAATGAATAGTGGAATAAAGTCGTTATTTTTGTTTTGTTTTTGCGCACAAAAAGTATTCTCGTCGCTTTATAAACTTAAGATTGAGCCACTGGAGTCACTTGGACTATATTAACGATGTCTTTAATACATTTTCTGGGCCAGCAAGTTATGGTGTCTTAGAAGCCTGTGGAGGAGTGATCCAGCTCTCAGATTTCATCAAAAATATCTTAATTTGTGTTCCGAAGATGAACGAAGGTCTTACGGGGTTGAACAACATGAGGGTGAGTAATTACTGACAGAATTTAAATTTTTGGGTGAACTAACCCTTTAAAAGCTGGATTTACACCACAGGGGGACTTTAATTGTAATCTTTCACGAGTTCACACTTACATCAGTTAAACAGAGTAACGATTATGTGTATTTGGCGTGCTGTCCAGGGGGAGGGCTCCGAGCTCGGAATTTTTGCCCGAACCCAGAGTACCCAGAGCACAAAAATGTACTTGAGTAAATGTAACAGAGTAAATATAGCGTTTTACAACCATCTCTGGTGACAATACACTGTTCGTTCCATTGACTTCCCTTTATCTTCATGTGAATGAGGGAGACCGGACACACAAGTTCCACAGTTATCCGAACTCAAGCAACAGAAACTCCACAGCTGTTGGTTTGTGTAGCATGTATGATCTGTTCTGGTTGAGTTTCATTGTGTTTTGGCTCTGTTTTCCCTGTTCCTCATTGGCCAGTTCTTGCTCTCCATGTCCCGGTTTCCCTGTTTCCCCAGGCTGATCCCGGAGTCTCCGCGGTGGCTTCTCTCTCAGGGACGAGTGCTGGAGTCGGAGGCCATCGTGAGGGAGGCGGCGAGGAAGAACAAGGTCCCTGCGCCAGAGGTCATCTTCAGCCAGGTCTGACCACCGCTCTTGAGGCGTGAATTATAAGTGGGATGATACCAAAGACAAATCTGTGTTTCTACATCCATCGCTAGGTTAAAGAGGCGGGATCCCAGTGCCACCAGTACAGCGTCCTCGACGTTCTGAGGACCAGTGAGATCCGCAAGACCACCTTCATGTGTTTACTGCTGTGGTGAGAGATTATGCTTCATATTCTTCTCTATTTCTTGCATCTGTCATTTCGAATTATTTACTCAGCGAACAGGGAACGTTCTCTCAAAGTTATGAACAAATGTTCTTCCAGTAACATTATAGAACGTTTGATCAAAGTTATCGGGCTAGAGTTTCCCGATAACGTTGTCTCTTAGCGTGCTACGAAGACTCTTAAGGTATAACTTAACTAAAGGTATACCATTGATAGGCGTGTTCTCCGAACCATACCTTAGGAAGCTGCTTAAGATATACCTTCTTACGTGCGACGTTACCCGGCGCTGTCCGTAGCGATGGTGCTGAATTGGTTGATATCGATGGCTCGAGAATCAATTATTCTCTCGTGCAGGGGCTGCTTCACTGCATTATGTGAGAAAGCGGGGTTCTTTATAAAAGAAGCACTTTAGAAATAGTTGAAATTGCCTTTATTAGGACTCATGGGATATTATAAAAAAATTATCCAAACTATAATAGCCTATAATAGCCTAGACAACATATTTTAAAATTGTATCATATATTGCTGCCATGATAACCATTTCAAATTTTTACGTGCTTTCTTCTCTTTCCCATTTTTGTTCGCTGAGGTGGAGCTGCGATGAAATATTGTTCTTGAAAATACTTTCCAGCATTTGAGTAATAAAAGTGTACATCTTACGTACGGTGCTCGGCAGTGATCAAAAAGGATTTAAACAGTGAATTTTGAATCTCTTCTTGTAAACTCAGAGATTTGGATTCAGACGGCAATTAAATCACCACACGTCCTGTTTGTCAAAAAACAGTAGGTACTAACTTGGCCAGGAATTTTTACGCGGGTTGGGTGAGAAAAAACACTGATTTTATGGATTCGGACAGCACTAAAATCACCGACTTACCGCTGTAAATGTTTAAAATACCGGACGAGCCCATGAGAAAAAAATTTGCTTCCGAATAGGACTTAACTGACAGTAGCCTATGCTTTCACTGGCCTTTACAAGCGCTCTTTAATTAAATTAATAATATAATATAATAATAATATAATTAAAATTCTAACAACAATCAGTGTAATGACAATTTTATTCTTTGCATGAAAACACTTGAATTAGCCTAAATGAACTGTCTGTGTGTATTAAAACTTAAGAATTATATTCATATAGACCTGCAACAGTGATAAGGTAAAGCTAAGAGTGGTCCAGACCAACCTTCCGAACGTATGACTTACAGAAGGTATACTTAAGAACGTTTCGGGCAACACGTATTAACGATAAGGTACAGCTTAAGGTGTAACTTAAGAACGACGTACCTTTAAGAAGGTTTCGGGAAACCCAGCCCTGGTCTTTAATAATGTTAGCGCTAAAACATTATTTATACATTGTTTATGCTATATTTCAGCTGGACGTTTGTCAGATGTATTTTAAACATCACTACTTGTTTCAGAACGTTCAGAGAACATTCAAAAGTGTTTCCACTGGTCCTGTTCACACCTGGTGTTAAGATGTGTTTTGGTGGATCGGATCACAAGTAGACGAGGGAGACACATTCAGATTTATTTATTTTGATCCGTCTCTTCTGTCCACTTTAAACCCCTTCTGTCCTGATTTCTTCGAGGGGAGGGTCTATGGGGTCTATGGGTAAATGTGTGGGTGTTTTCAGATCTTTAGATCTAATGGACGAAATAAGCTTGTGGAATTTACAAAGAAATACGAAAGGAGAGCTTTAGTTTCTGCTCTGACAGCCTCAAGACCAGCCGAACGCTGTGAGTGTGTGTTAGAAATCAGGAACGCTGAGAGAACATTGAGCTTTTTTTCATATTTAAACCAATCCCGCTCTTCCCATAACGTTTAAGCGTTAGGTCAGTAGACGGAGAGCAGGGTGTCTTTGAGTGGCTGCTTGAACACATTCGACCACATAAGTGTTTACTCTACGAAAGCAATCCGGTCGAATGTGTCTCAGCTAACCCAGTGGTGGATAGTGGACGAGCTCAAAATGTTTTAGACCCCGTTTACACCTGTATTTAGTGTCGTCCACTTGTGATCCGATCGCCCAAAACACATCTTAACACCAGCTGTGAACAGGGCCATAATGTGTGCAAAATAATTAAATGGGATGTTTCCTTAAAGGAGAACTCGGTAACTCTAGCGAACTCTTGTCACTTCTTCGCTGATTTTCCCTTTTGTTGTCGCATGTTTTCCCCACGAGCTCCCCCTACAGCTGTGGGGGGGGTGTATATTTCACAACACAGTCGTAAAAAACTCATTTGCGGCGGCCTCCTCCCCCTCTCTACCGCTGCTCATGTGCGTTTGTTTTGATCGGAGCAAGCCAACTGTATCGCGTGGAGCTATGTCTACCGAGGTGGGTCATCTGGTAATACCAGAGCCCGTCTACGGAGAGCCTTGGCACTTCCTATTAGCCCCATTGTATCGATCTTGGTTGCAGTTCCATTAGAGTTCCACTGGAGGTGATCGCGGGCGAGTGCAGACTGAATGGGAGTCTATGGGGCTAGACGGCTAAATTTGTCTCTTTCACCCGATTGCCGTTGAGAAATCTCAGATTTTATTGTAGGTTTTGCAAGTTCAACATGGGTTATAGGTCGAAAATTGAATGAACGAGTACTTATGTCCTTTCGATTTCTTACAGGATGAGTTGTTGTTGCCCATAACACGCTAGCATTCTGCTAATGAACGCTGATTGGTCAGTGAAGGACTGATTACGACCAGAGATACCGCTTGATGGCATCGTGGCATCCGAAGCGGGACCAGAAACAAACAAAACAAAAACTCTTCTAGCACGTGTATTTCCCTGTGTCAGCTGTGTTGTCGATGCCTCGAGAGAAAAGAAAGTGCAGAGCGCGAAAGCACCAAAGTGACTGAAGGATTGCCGTAAAGCAGTATCTCTGGTCGTACGATGTGTATGACGTCATTGACATTTTAAAAGACTTTTTAAAGCAAATAAGTGACTCTAAAAAATCTAACACCCAGCAATGTGTAATTTCTTTGCATCTCCTTTCGAATACAACATTCAAATTACTAGACAAAAAATTATATCCTGAGAAAAGTGGATTTTGATGGTTTAGCGTCATAGACCTCCATTCATTCTGCACTCGCCTGCGAGCGCCCCCGCATGGACAGAGACGTGTTACTGCAGCCAGTCCAGAAACCGGAAGGAACCAGAGAGTGCCAATTCTCTTCCTATTAGACATTCTCTGGTAATACATCATACATGCGTGTGTGTTTATGTCGAATTGCCGTAAAGCAATTTGTGTTTCGCGCTCGTTCTCGTTCTAGTTCTCGCTTATCACGAGACTTCCAATTTCTAACTTGCCGGGACGGTAGTGTTGCAAGTTGCAAGGTTGGTTTTCCGCCTGGGAACGCTGGGGGGAGCGGGGAAAGTCACCAATATCACCAGAACAGGTTGTTTAACCATCCAAATGATTTCTAGACAGTTTTATTAAGTTAAAAAAGTTACCAAGTTCTCCTTTAAAGGGATCGTTCACCCAAAAAAGTAGTTTCTCTCATCATTTTCTCAGCCTAATGACTTTCTTTCTTAAAGCCACACCGTGGACTTTGTGACCTAAAGAGGACCCTGTTTTGGGAGAGGACTCTGAAGATTCTTCAAGCGGTGAAGACAATGACTGACAATAAAACGAACATCGGCATAAATGTGGATATATAATGTAATATTTACTGCGAAGTCTGGAAATCGTGTAACAAAACTGATATAAGTCACAACATAGCCTACTGCCGTTATTTGTAGGCTTCAGTTTCTTTGTCCTTTTACACATTCATATATGTGTGTATTATTATTAGTGGCTAATATGATTTTAGATACAAACATGTATGTATTATTAGAGGCTTATATGATTTTAGATTCAAATTCATAGGTTACTACAGGAAAAACACAAATAAAACGATGTAAGTCCGATCTAAAGATAAAATGACTCCAAAACAAGCACAATAACAACTTAGTTTTAGGTACAAAACGTCTATAACCTACTCCCGCCGATCGACTGTCCTGACCTGCACAGTTTATCTCCAACCCTAATCAAACACACCTGAAGCAACCAATTAACGTATTCAGGATCGCTTGAAAATTAAAGACATGTGTGTTTGATTGGAGATGAACTGTGCAGGACAGACGATCGGCAGGAGCAGGGTTGTGCACCCCTGGTCTATGCGACTTACCTGATCAGACATTATTTTCTGTTCACTTTTTGTGAAATTAATTTATTAAGTGGATGTCTTCTAGGCTTTTGCGACAGTGCTGCGGCGCTTGTGGCGCTAGACGTGAAAGTTACAGGTCTAGCGCCCCTAGCGCCCGCAAAAGTTCCGCGGTGTGGCTTTAAGATAAACACAAACAAAGATTTTTAAGGAAATTATTAGTCTTTGTTTGTGTTTGTCTGAGGAAAGAAAGAGAGTGAGGGTGAGCCAATAATAATAATGTCATTTTTGGGTGAACGATCCCTTTAACTTTCCCTTTTATTTTTCAGAAATAACCATGAAATAAAAAAAAATAAAGCTTTTATAACATTGGATGTTTCTACCTATCAGAGAACATTCAGAAATAATGGTTTACATTCATACACAACATACATGGTAAACATTCTCAGAACATTCTCAGACTGGAAGATGGCGCCGGTGTAACGTTACTTGGCACGCCGTCTCTCGCTTTGCGAGTTTGTCCTCGTTTTGTTCGTGATTATGTTTTTCTATGTGATAAACTCCTCTGCTTTGATCATCTATGACCGGCAAATGCTTTTGGATATTAAATTATCAATGGACGGAGCAAGCGTTTGTGCGCAGAAAGGATTTGGCTTTGATTACTTGCCACCGCTCGTTCCCGTTCCACCTGTGCCGACCGCTGTGCGCTTACAGACGTCGCAGGAGACGCGGACGGAGAGGTGGCTTTGCGGTGAAGTTGAAGGCGAGTTTTACTTCCTCTAATGCGACCCACTCTCGTTTCCTCAAACTACCATTTGAACGGGAAGAAAGGTGGTCTCTCACCGGGCGCCCTTCTGAATCTTCGTATAAATGGATTTTACCGGTGCGTCCATGCGACGGAGGTCACGGAGCCATATCATCATGCTATCGGATCCCTCGGGTTTGCAGACGGAAGGCGAACCAGCAGAATCTCCGACAAGTTCGCTGCGAATCAACCCTAGAGGAGGTATCTACTGAATTAACATTGGCAGTGATGTGCGTTCGTTATCAAATAAGACATTTATTTTAAATAACTTTTTTACTGAACGCAACTTAGACTTTTTATTATTGTCTGAGACGTGGCTAATTCCTGACGATTTAAGCCCATTCACGGATCTGTTACCTCAGGACTGTGGCTTCTTAATACTCCACGCACAGATAATAGCTGACACGAGAAACTATTCTTAAAAATAGATGCCAGGCCTCCACCACGACTTAAGTCTTAAAAATATTAAGACTTAAGTCGTGGTTGAGCTCTCCACCACGACTTAACTATTCTTAAAAATAGATGCCAGGCCTCCACCACGACTTAAGTCGTGGTGGAGGCCTGGCATCTATTTTTAAGAATAGTTTCTCGTGTCAGCTATTATCTGCCGGCACTTTAAGGTTTGAACTGCAGTTGTTTCTGACTAATCAAGTTGCATGTGCTGTAATATATCGACCGCCTGCATACAAGGATTTTATTTGTGAGTTTACTGATTTTTTAAGTGAAATTGTACTGAAATATGATAAATTGTTACTAGTGGGTGATTTTAACATACATGTGTGTTGTCCTACAAAGCCACTGGTAAGAGATTTTTTGAATGTAATCGATTCTTTCAATCTTATACAACACGTGCACAAACCCACTCATGCTCAAGGTCATATTTTAGACCTAGTTTTGACTTATGGTGATGTTGAAATATCAGATCAAGCTTTCTCTGACCATAAGTCAATTATCTTTAAGATGTTGACACCACGTAAAGTTGAAAAACCTAGAGCTCAAAGCCAACTACGACGGGCTTTAAATGCTGGAGCAATAGAGCAATTTAAAGATAATTTTTTTTATTTTATGGATAGTTTTTCTCTTAATGTGGACTCCTCACTTGAGGTGCTATATTCTGTTTGTTTATCCCTCTTGGACTCAGTAGCCCCACTTCATGTCAAAAAGTGCAAATTTAGATCAGAGCCCTGGCTGAATGATGTGACTCGTGGGTTGAGGATAACCTGTAGAAAATTTGAACGAAAATGGAAAAAAGATAAGTTACAGGTATCTTTTCAAATGCTACGGGAGTCTCAAGATAACTATCAGAATACCGTACAGATGGCTAAGAGGAATTACTTTGCTGAAGTAATTACAAATAATAGTAGTAAGCCGCAAATTTTATTCAATATAGTAAATTCTGTTTTTAATCCAAAATCAGATGTGCTACTCCATCTGCCACCCATTACTTGTGAGACTTTTTTGGATTATTTTATCCGAAAGATCTCTGACATTAAAACCACAATCAAACCTAGTTTGTTTGATCCTTCGGTTGTTCGGCCACCATTTGTTACACTTGACCATTTTGAAATGATCTCTTTGCAGTCACTAGCTGAGGTAATCAAACAGTCAAAAATAACTGACTGTTCATTAGACATTATTCCAGCTAAATTGATAAAGGAAGCATTTGATGTTCTTGGCCATAGTATTTTAGTCATTATAAATAATAGTCTTTTAACTGGAGTTGTTCCTAAACATTTTAAATACGCTCTTGTCCAGCCCCTTTTGAAAAAAACTCATTTGGACCCTGCTGTTGTATCTAACTACCGGCCAATCTCGAAGTTACCTTTTTTGTCCAAGGTTTTGGAGAAGGTCATTTTGAATCAAATAAATAGCTTTTTGATTCAGAACGATATCTTTGAAGTTTTTCAGTCAGGTTTTAGGGCTTTTCACAGTACTGAGTCTGCTTTGATTAGGGTTTTAAATGACTTACTGACTGCAGTCGACTCAGGGTCTTCAGCAGTTCTTATTTTATTAGACCTTAGCGCTGCGTTTGATGCTATTGACCACGCCATTTTACTCTCACGTTTAGAAAATGTAGTAGGAATTCAAGGTACAGCGCTTGCATGGTTTAAGTCTTTTCTTCTAAATAGAACCTTTTCGGTAAATATTGGTCGAGATAGTTCACAACCTGCCTCTCTGCTTAGTGGGGTTCCACAGGGGTCCATTCTTGGCCTAATCTTGTTTTCCTTGTATTTGTTACCCCTTGGGTCAATTTTTAGCAAGCATGGAATACCCTTTCACTTTTATGCAGATGATATGCAAATTTATCTCCCTCTGAAAAAAAAACAGCAGGAACCAAATAGAGTTGTTGCGAAATTGTATAGCCTACATGACATTAAGTCATGGTTATCTTTACATTTTTTAAAACTAAATGAAGAGAAAACTGAAGTTGTGTGGTTTGGAGTTCCAAATAATCTTGATGATTTGGGTGATTTAGCCCACTTTTGTAAGCCATTAGTCCGAAATTTAGGTGTTCTTTTCGACAGTGATCTCAGGTTTGAGAGACAGATTTATTCTGTCGTTAAGTCTTGTTTCTATCATCTGAAATTAATAGCGAAAGTGAAACCATTTCTGTCCACTCGTGATCTTGAAAAGCTCATTCATGCATTTATATTTACAAGACTAGATTATTGCAATGCAATATATGTCGGCATAAATAAAACACTGATTGATCGCTTACAATTAGTTCAAAACGCCGCTGCAAGACTTTTGACGGGTACTCGTAAGCGAGACCACATTACCCCAGTATTGAGCTCTTTAAATTGGTTACCAATTGACTACAGAATAAATCTTAAAATTTTAATTTTTGTTTATAAATCACTGCATGGTATGGCTCCATTGTACCTGGTAAATCTTATTAAGAAATACGAACCAAAACGGTCCTTGAGGTCAGCTGACCAGCTGGTTTTAACGACTCCAAGAACAAAGCGGAGAAGTGGAGATCGAGCTTTTGTAGCGATAGCTCCAAAACTCTGGAATGATCTACCCCTTTCTATCAGATTGGAACGTACATTTACTGTTTTTAAACATAAGCTTAAAGAATACCTCCTAGCTCTAGCATTCAATGGGGCATAGTAGTTGCATTTGTAGGTTTATCAAACTGAGGGGTTTATTTTATCTCATTGTGATTTTTATGTGGTGTTAATGATGTATGTTGTTATGATTGTTTATGTGTTTGTACAGCACTTTGTTCAATGACAAGTTGTGTAAAAGTGCTTAATAAATAAAAGAAAGAAAGAACATATTTTTGTTGTCCTTTTCTGATAGGATGGCCATCAACATTGGATACTTCGGCTTGTCCTTGAACACGGCTAACCTCAGCGGCGACCCATTCCTCAACTGCTTCTTGTCTGCGGTGACGGAGGTGCCGGCGTATATCGTGTCCACGTTCCTCCTGAAGAGCTGTCCTCGCAGACCCGTGCTCTCAGCTTTCCTCATTATAGGAGGAGGATTCCTGCTCCTGCTCCAGATGATCCCCGACAGTAAGAGCTCACAACACACACACACACAACACACACACACACAATACAACACAACTCAACACAACACACACAACACAACACAGCAGACCCGTGCTCTCAGCTTTCCTCATTATAGGAGGAGGATTCCTGCTCCAGATGATCCCCGACAGTAAGAGCTCACAACACACAACACACAACACAACTCAACACAACACAACTCAACACAACTCAACTCAACTCAACACACACAACACAGCAGACCCGTGCTCTCAGCTTTCCTCATTATAGGAGGAGGATTCCTGCTCCTGCTCCAGATGATCCCCGACAGTAAGAGCTCACAACACACACACACACACACACACAACACAACACAACTCAACACAACACACACAACACAACACACCCGTGCTCTCAGCTTTCCTCATTATAGGAGGAGGATTCCTGCTCCTGCTCCAGATGATCCCCGACAGTAAGAGCTCACAACACACACACACACACACACACACACACAACACAACACAACTCAACACAACACACACAACACAACACACCCGTGCTCTCAGCTTTCCTCATTATAGGAGGAGGATTCCTGCTCCTGCTCCAGATGATCCCCGACAGTAAGAGCTCACAACACAACACACACAACACAACACAACACACACAACACAACACAGCAGACCCGTGCTCTCAGCTTTCCTCATTATAGGAGGAGGATTCCTGCTCCAGATGATCCCCGACAGTAAGAGCTCACAACACACACACAACTCAACTCAACTCAAGTCAAGTCAAGTTTATTTGTATAGCGCTTTTCACAATACAGATTGTATCAAAGCAGCTTCACAGTATTAAATCAAAATAATACAACAAAGTTTGTTTCAACTTAAGAGGAATTTATTGATTGATAAAATTAAATTAAATATCCCCAAAATATCCCCAACTGAGCAAGCCAAAGGCAACAGTGGCAAGGAACCGAAAAACTCCATCAAGTGACCTAATGGTGTCCTAAAACTCCATCAGGTGACCTAATGGAGAAAAAAAACCTTGGGAGAACCCAGGCTCAGTCGGGGGCCAGTTCTCCTCTGGCATTTATGAGCTAGAGGCCGGATTGTAGTTTGAACTGTAGGATTATATGAATGCCTGGCTGAAGAGATGCGACTTTAATCTAGTTTTAAACTGGGAGAGCGAGTCTGAGCAACGAACAGTATCAGGAAGACTATTCCAGAGTTTTGGAGCCAAATGTGAAAATGCTCTCCCTCCTTTGGAGGTTCTGGATATCCTAGGTATGACCAAAAGCCTTGAATTTAGGCAAGGCAAGTTTATTTATGTAGCACATTTCATACACAATGGCAATTCAAAGTGCTTTACATAGAAGAAATTAAAATAATAAAAAGAAATAAGAATAATTAAAACAGTTTATTTATTAAAACAGCGGCACAGTGCTCATTCAGTAAATGCATAGCTAAACAGAAGTGTTTTGAGTCTGGATTTGAATGTGACCACTGTAGGAGCACATCTGATCTCTTCTGGAAGCTGGTTCCAGCTGCGGCTGGCATAATAGCTAAAAGCAGACTCACCATGTTTAGAGTGAACCCTTGGTATTTCTAGCTGATATGATCCTAATGATCTGAGTGATCTGTTGGGTTTATATTCAGTGAGCATATCTGCAATGTATTGAGGTCCTAGGCCATTGAATGATTTATATACCAGTAATAATACTTTGAAATCAATCCTAAATCTAACTGGGAGCCAGTGTAAAGACCTGAGGACTGGTGTGATATGTTCATATTTTCTGGTTCTGCTCAGAATCCTAGCGGCAGCGTTCTGTATGAGCTGCAACTGTCTTATGGTCTTTTTGGGAAGGCCAGTGAGGAGGCCATTACAATAATCCACCCTGCTGGTGATGAAAGCATGCACAAGTTTCTCTAAGTCTTGTCTGGAAACAAAGCATCTAATTCTTGCAATATTTTTTAGATGATAGTATGCTGATTTAGTTATTGCTTTGACATTACTACTGAAACTAAGGTCTGACTCTAGTGTCACACCAAGATTCCTGACTTGATTTTTAGTTGTTTGACCCCTAGAGTGAAGGTATGCGTTTACCTTGAGAACTTCATCTTTGTTTCCAAATGCAATGACTTCAGTTTTATCTTTGTTTAACTGAAGAAAGTTTTGGCACATCCAACTGTTGACTTCATCAATGCATTCGCACAGGGAGTCAATGGGGCTGTAATCGTTAGGCGATAGGGCTAAGTACAGCTGTGTGTCGTCTGCATAGCTGTGGTAAGCAATTTGGTTGTTTCTCATTATTTGGCTTATTGGGAGCATATACAGGTTGAACAGGAGTGGCGCAAGAATTGAGCCTTGAGGGACTCCGCATGTCATGGATGTCCACTCAGACTTATGGTCTCCTATACTCACATAATAACCTCTCCCATCTAAGTATGACCTGAACCATTTTAGGACTATCCCAGAAAGCCCCACCCAGTTTTCCAGCCTGTCAAGAAGTATGTTATGATCGACAGTGTCAAATGCAGCACTGAGGTCGAGTAGTACCAGCACTGATAATTTGCCTGAATCAGTATTTAAGCGAATATCGTTTATTATCTTTATGAGCGCTGTCTCTGTGCTGTGGTGCGGTCGGAAACCAGATTGAAAATTGTCAAAGTATCCATTCGAGCTTAAGAATTTGTTCAGCTGATTGAAGATAACTTTTTCAATGATCTTGCCTATGAAAGGAAGATTTGAGATCGGTCTATAGTTGCTTAATATGGTCTTATCCAGATTGCTCTTTTTCAGTTTGGAAAACTCCCAGAGAGAAGTGAGGCATTTACCACTTCTAGAAGATCTGCTTCTAAACTGTTTAACACACTTTTGAAAAAAGATGTGGGAAGTGTGTCAAGAGCGCATGTTGATGTTTTAAGGTGCTGTACGGTTTCTACCAAAATTTTGCTATCAATTTTTTTGAAATCAGACAAAGTTACTACTTTTTCAGGTGGTCTGATCTGTCTGACCCCAGCGCAACTCAAGGATGTGCTGATCACCTTTCTGATATTATTGATTTTGTCAGAGAAGAAAGAAGCAAACTCACTGCACTTGCTGTTTGAGAGCATTTCACTGGGAATCTGGCTTGGGGGGTTTGTCAGTCTCTCTACAGTAGCAAAAAGAGTGCGTGTGTTGTTTAAATTGCAGTTTATAATATTTAAGAAGAAAGTCTGTCGAGCTTTGCCTAGTTCCATATTGAAAGCATGAAGGCTGTCTTTGTAGATGTTATAATGGACTACAAGCTTTGTCTTCCGCCACATGCGCTCTGCTTTTCTGCATTGTCTTTTCATATTTTGCACTGCTGTTGAGTTTCTCCAAGGTGCTTTTTGTCTGCCACTCTTCTTCCTGACTTTCACAGGAGCAATATCATCAATTGCACTTTTAACTTTTGAGTTAAAAGAATCAAGGAGAAAATCAACAGAGTCAGCAGATATGCTTGGTGTTAAGGATATAGCCTTCATAAATAGTACACTAGTGTTCTCATTTAAGCATCTCTTCTTGACAGACACAGATCTAGCTTCAGTGGCAGGAGAGATCAATATATCAAAGAAAATACAGAAATGATCAGACAGTGCTACATCCTTAATAACAATCGATGAGATGTTTAGACCCTTACTGATAAGTAAATCTAGAGTGTGTCCATGATTGTGTGTGGGTCCATGTACATGCTGAGTCAGATCAAAAGTTTTTAAAACAGTTTTGATTTCTTTTGCCATATTGTTTTCTGCATTATCTATGTGAATGTTAAAATCTCCAGCAATGGCAAAAAAGTCAAACTCTGAGGTAATTGTTGATAACAGTTCTGTAAATTCCTCAGCAAAGGCTGGAGAGTATTTTGGAGGCCTGTAAATAATGATAAGTAAAATGCGTGGAGCACCTTTTAATACAATACCCAGATATTCGAAAGACGTGTAGTTCCCAAATGATATTTGCTTACATTGATAGATATCTTTAAAAAGAGCAGCTAGACCCCCACCTCTCTTAACAGCTCTGCAGACACTCATAAAAGTAAAGTTAGGAGGGGATGTTTCATTGAGGATTGTTGCACTGCAGCTGTCTTCTAGCCAGGTTTCATTTAGAAGCATAAAATCCAGGTTGTTTGTGGTTAAGTCATTGACTAGAAGTGATTTATTTTTAAGTGAGCGGATGTTTAAAATTGCTAACTTAACAGTCTTACCTTTTTTCCCTACACCAATCTTAGTTAGACGTGCAACAGGCACCAGATTAGTTGAGTTTGCTGTACGGCTATTGAAAGCCTTAGACTTTCTATCTTGTAATAGAACAGCGATAGAGAAAGATACAGGCACACTGGGTTCCCGCTTGTTCTGTAAACATATGAGAAAGTTACTGTTATCAAAGCGGGGACCCGACACACATCACTGAGATCATTTAGTGATCTTAAAGAGCGCGATGGATTATAGGGTGATAGAAGATCCGTTAAATAGACTGGAGCTAAGCCGTTTAGGGCTTTGTAAGTCAGTAGCAATATCTTATAATTAATACAGAGCTTTATAGGTAACCAATGTAGAGATGATAAAATCTGTGTTATATGATATTTTCTTGATCTCGTAAGAACTCTAGCGGCGGCATTTTGGACTAACTGTAGCTTGTTTATTGAGGATGCAGGACAACCAGCTAATAAAGCATTACAGTAATCCAGTCTCGAGGTCATGAATGCATGAACTAACTTTTCTGCATCAGAAACTGATAGCATATTACGTAGCTTAGCAATGTTTCTAAGGTGGAAAAAGGCTGTTTTTGTATCATATGAAATATGATTTTCAAAAGACAGGTTGCAATCGAGTATAACACCCAGGTCTTTTACTGTAGAGGATAAAGTAACAGGACATCCTATGATGTTAAAGTTGTATTGTGCGAGGTTTTGTGGGCGGTTTTTTGAACCGATAAGTATTACCTCTGTCTTGTCTGGATTTAATAAAAGAAAATTACGCGTCATCCAATCTTTTATATCTTTAACACACTCTGTCAATTTGGAAAATTTTGCGTTTTCATCCGGCCGTGATGAAATATATATTTGAGTGTCATCAGCATAACAATGGAAACTAATTCCATGTTTCCTTATAATATTTCCAAGTGGCATCATATATATGGAAAATAACAGAGGGCCTAATACAGATCCCTGCGGCACTCCATAGTTTACTGGAGTTATGATCGATTTTTCTCCATTTAAATAGACAAAATGGTAGCGGTCAGATAGGTATGATTTGAACCAGCTTAGTGCTTGTCCTTGAACACCAGTATAATTTTGTAGTCGATCTAAGAGTAACCCCTAATTTCCACCAGATGCGGAACGGCTGCGGAACGGCTCCGCTGCGTGACAGCTCCGTGTTCCGTCGTCCGTCAATACCCACCAGGTCCGGATTTGTTGCGCAACGGCTGCGGTCATGACTGACAGCTGACGTCACGAGGCCCCATGTAATCTCGCGAATTCTGGTCTGATCGCGCGATATGTAGTTTCTATAATAGGGTTGTGCCGATGGACGATATCATCGTCCATTGTGATGGCTGACCGACATCACGATGGTGAGCCACCATCGTGATGCCACGCCCCCACCCTGTGAGACCAGCCCAGTCTCACGGCAGTTCGTGTTCGTGTGTACACCAGTGGTTGGGAACCTGGCTCGCGAGCCACACCTGGCTCTTAGGCAAAAATCATGTGGCTCGCAAGGTCTCTCACCCTTTACCAACGAACGATAAAAAAATTAAGACGTGCGTGTTCAGTGCTGTTCGCGAGTGTCACGAGTCACCACAGCAATCAACTAACCGCTTACGTTTCTGTGGTAACCTAACAGTTACAGCTCCTGCACTGGGATTCAAGCAGCTGCTGCTTGTTTAAGGTGATGGCGAAAATCATTTTAGAACAGCAGCGAAAATGTAAAAGTAGGCTATATAAACTTTAATATATCCTTTTATTGAAACGGGTGCTTTACTGTTCAAAGAGACATTTCGAAACATCTCACCCGCTGGCCGCTGGTACTTTCACTTTTGCCGCAGAGACCCTTTATGTCCTATAAATGTGTCGTATTGTTGATAATCCGCGCAGATTTCAGTTGACGATTCTGTTTAAAGTTATTAATAATAAAACATGAATGAATGAGAAAGAAAAGAGCAGGATGTGCTTTATATTGAAAAGAAATATTAAAAGCGCGATAAGTCGCGAAAGAGACCTGAATTGTACTGACAGGATGCTGTGCGCGCGCTCCGAGCGCAACACGGACAAGCATAGTCTTTGTCTTCGGTTGCGAGCCTAAACGGCCAAATAAACATATAAATATTTCAAAATGCCAAGCCGAGTATTCCCGTGGCATAAACACAGTAGAAGTAGCTACTCTCTCTCTCTCTCTTCGTGATGGTCAGCGCGATTCCGTAGCACCCCCCCCCCCCCGACGATATCATCGTCCATCGCGATGTTTTACTGTAAACATCGTCAACTGCCAATTTAGGTGACATCGCCCAACCCTATTCTATAAACAGAACTACCAAACCAATCACTTCTGCAATAGTTTTCCACGCTGCATCCTTTTTAATGTTGTCCTTATAAAAAGGATGTGACGGGTCACAGATGATGGGTTGATTCTGTACCTCAATAATCAGCATTTCTTCATCCATCGTGTCAACGGGGTTAAAACTTCAACAAGCCTGTCTCCGCCCATTATGACGTTTTCAAGGTGTAGTGTAGGGAAATATGAGCGCGGTGTATTTTATTTTGAAAATTAAACGGATCTTTTATTTTGTTTCTGGCTGTTCTGTTTTGTCACTCGACTTCCTGTCCTGCGTACTCTGCCCTGTAGTGCTGCGGAGCGCTCCGGCATCCGGCAAAAATAGAAGCTCTGCGTATCTGCTACGGAGGGCTGCGGATTGCCGGAGTCGGAACGCAGCTGTATCGCATTCAGTGGAAATACACTCATTGACTTTAATGGAAACCTATTGACTCCGCCGCCGTGCCGGAGCCGTAACGCAGCCGGTGGAAATTGGGGGTAATGTGTGATCTATAGTATCGAACGCGGCACTAAGAGCAAGTAAAACTAGTATTGAGATACAGCCTTGGTCAGAAGCTAAAAGTAAATCATTTGTGATTTTAACGAGCGCAGTTTCAGTGCTATGATGCGGTCTGAATCCAGACTGAAACTTTTCATAGATATCATTTTGTTGCAAGAAAGAGCCCAGTTGAGCGGACACCACTTTTTCTAATATTTTAGACATAAATGGAAGATTTGAAATAAGCTGAATTATAAGGCGCGATTGAAGATTGAACGTTTACAATTGTGGTTCTGATGCTTTCTATTTTCTCAGTGAAGAAGTTCATGAAATCATTACTACTGAACTGTAACGGGATATTTTGTTCGGGTGATGTCTGTTTATTTGTTAGTCTAGCCACGATGTTAAATAAAAACCTTGGATTGTTTTGGTTGTTTTTTTCTATTAGTTTGCGGAGGTGCTCAGCCCTGGCCGCTTTTAGGGCCTTTTTATAACGTGACATACTGTCTTTCCACGCGATTCTAAAGACCTCTAAATTAGTTTGTTTCCATTTACGCTCTAAAATACGGGTTTCTCTCTTTAAAACATGCGTAGTATTGTTATACCATGGTGCTTTATTTTTCTCTCTGACCTTTTTTAATTTAATAGGTGCAACCACATCCAATGTTCTAGAGAGAATGGTGCTCATAGTGCTAGTTAGTTCTTCTAGTTCATCTGTTTGTTTGGGTTCAGGCAGCAGCTGAGACAGATTAGATAAGCAATTTGAGAAATGATCTATGGTGGATGGGAGGATTGTTCTGCCTGGTTGATAACGCGACGCCGCATGACATATTACAGCAGTACGTAATATGCAAGTTACCATGTAGTGATCAGTGACTTCATCACTTTGTGGAATGATATCTATATCGGTTGGATCGGTTCCATGTGATATAATTAAATCGAGTGTATGATTAAGACGATGTGTTGGTCCGGTGACGTTTTGCTTGACCCCAAATGAATTTAATAAATCTGTAAACGCAGCTCCTAACGCATCATTTGGATTATCTACGTGTATGTTAAAATCTCCAACAATTAATGCTTTATCGACATTGACTAATAGGTCTGAGAGAAAATCTGCAAACTCTTTTAGGAAATCAGCGTAAGGCCCTGGCGGTCTATATACGGTAGCCAAGGCTAGAGATAATAGGGATGTTTTTCTAACATCTAAGAGCGTAACATTTTTTATTTTTTATTTAATGTTTATTTGACAGGGACAAATGCATAGAACATTGCTTTATAAAAAATACAAAGTAGATGCCATGCATACAGGTTTATAGCCATGACTAATTTGCAACCCCTGTCCCTGGTTAGGCTTGTAAAATTAAAACAGAAATTACAGAGTATTGAATAAAAAATATAACTATTAAAATACATACAATAAATACATCCCATACATGAAATAAGATATGGGCTTAAATCGATGTAGAAATCACTATAAAACAAAATCTAGACACATTTAACAATACAAAAACACAAAAGTATGCATATGTCTGTGCATGCTAACATATGCAACTTTATGTTTATATGCATTTTGTTGTATCCTGCACAGTCAGTGTTCACAAAGTTGTTTCAGTTTTAGCCATTGCTTTAAATGTGTATTAAAAACCTTGAGTTCTGTCAGTGTTTTCATTTCTGATGGTAAGGCGTTCCACAATTTTATGCCTCTTACTGAAAATGATGTCTGACCAAATGTTGTTCTACGTTTTGCGGCTATACAGTTTCCACTTACTGTGCCTCTAGTTCTTATTCCACTCTTTTGTTTCGCTACTAGTTGACAGAATATTTCTGGTGCAAGGTTGTTCACACACTTAAAAAGTAGTTTTAGAAATGAATAATTTACAAAACTGTCAAAACTGAAAACATTATGCTTCCTTAGAATGAGGCAATGGTGCCATCTTACAGGTTTCTGGTCCATTACTTTTAATGCCTGTTTATATAATGACCTAACGGGTGTAATTGTTGTTTGATTGGCCTGACCCCAAACAGTAATGCAATACGATAGATGAGAAAATATCATAGAGTGCATAAACTGATGTGCTGCCTTAATGGGTATATATTGTCTTATTAATCGGAAGCAGTTTAAATTTGTCTTGACAGTTTTGCACAGTCTCTTTACATGACTATCAAACTTAAGATGAGAATCTAAAGTAACCCCTAAAAATTTAAATTCATGTACCTCATCTATCTCCTTCTCATCAATCTTTATTCTAAAATTTTCATTGACCTTTCTTTTTATTGAAAAGCACATAGAGACTGTCTTATCATAGTTCAGGGTCAGATGATTATTTCGGAGCCACTGTGATACACCATCCAGTTCTTTTGAAAGCATCTCAGCTGCAATCTGAGGGGTTTTTGCTGAGACATATATAATTGTGTCATCTGCATACATTTGGCATTTTACCCTTTTGCAACTGTCTGGAAGATCATTTATATATAAACTAAAAAGTAAAGGGCCTAAAATTGAACCTTGTGGAATTCCAGGGGTGGTAGTGGCGCAGTGGATAAGACACATGCCTTTGGTGTGAGAGACCCGGGTTCGAATCCACTGTGAGACACCAATGTGTCCCTGAGCAAGACACTTAACCCCTAGTTGCTCCAGAGGCGTGCGACCTCTGACATATATAGCAATTGTAAGTCGCTTTGTATAAAAGCGTCAGCTAAATGAATAAATGTAAATGTAAATGTAATTCCGATTCGGCAAGTTTGAATAGATGACTGGGTGGAATTTATTTTGACACACTGCTGCCTGTGTTCTAGATATGATCTAAACCAAGTTATTGCATCATGTGACAAGTTAAAATTTTCTAATTTATTTAAAAGAATTTCGTGGTTCACAGTATCAAAGGCTTTTTTCAAGTCCAGAAATACTGCTCCCACTACATTACCTTCATCTAATGACTGTTTTATCATTTCAGTGAGGTAACAGTTTGCCAACTCTGTTGAGTACCGTGGTCTAAACCCAAATTGCTTGGAATGTAGAAGATGATTACTTTCAAGATAATCAACCAGTTGTTTGGCAACTGTTTTTTCAAGAACCTTTGAGAGTGCAGGTAAAATTGAAATTGGTCTATAATTCGAGACCTGGTCAGATGCTCCAGACTTAAAGACTGGAGTTATAATAGCCGTTTTCCATTGCTGAGGGAATTAATTTGCTCTTATGGATAAATTTACTACATGTGTAACTGGCATTAAGAAGAGAGAACTGTGTTTTTTTATAAAAGCTGTATCCAAGCCAAAGTTATCCTTGGCCTTAGATTGCCGTAACTGTCTAAAAACTTCAGCAGTTTCACTCTGGTCTACCTCTTTAATACAAAAAGATGTTGTTTGGTCTCTCAATATGTGTTTTAATTGTACTGGTTGAAAATTGTCAGCCAATTCCTCAGCTGATTGGATAAAGAATCTATTAAATTGGTTTGCAATATCAGTCCTTTCATTACTGACGATTCCATCTATATTTAATTCCGCTATAAATTTTTGTTGTTTAGGCACTCGATTAGTTAAAATATTTAGGTGTTTCCAAAGTTCTGAACTTTTCCCTCCTGATTCAGCCATCAATTTCATAAAGTAGTTTATTTTTGCTTTGCGTAACTCCCTAACTACTTTATTTCTTAATCCTTTAAAAACAAATATATCTGTGCTAGTTTTTGTTAATAATGAATGTTTGAGCGCAAGGTCTCTTTTTTTCATCAGCTGGAAAATATCCTTATTCAGCCATGGTAAAACCCTTCTACGTTGTGAATACTTCAGTACCCGAGTATATTTCTGAATCACATCTGTTAGTGTTTTCATCATTGTAGTACAGCAGGTATCTAAATCATGAGTTTGCTTAACATTATTCCAATTTATGTTCTGCAGTTCATCTTCAAGTTGAGTTATTTTATTCTTTGGAATACCTGTAAGTTCTAATTTATGCCGAATATTACAGAAGGATTGTAGACGGTTTTTAGAGAGCTTTCTAACAATTAAAATCATATTGTGATCAGAAAGACCTGTGATTAAGTTGTACGTTTTACTCACTCGCTCAGTTCTATTTGTGAAGATCAAGTCAATAAGAGTTTTACTGCTTTTTGTTTATCTTGTCGGTTCTTTGATTATTTGGTGGAAATTATGTTTTGAGTAGATCATTTTTAACTTTTGCCTATTACTATTACTTGACCAATTTATGTTAAAATCTCCTTGGAAGATAGTCTCACAGCGACAATTTAAATGTTTAAGTAAGTCATCTAAATCCTTGTAAAATGAAACACCATGTGAGGGGGGATTGTATAAAGTGACAATATTAAACTTCATTTTTGTCGACAACACTACAGTGATGCCCACACATTCTAAAGGTGTGTCCAAATTAATTTGGACACATTTAAATGTTTCTTTGATATAAATCAACACCCCGCCACCCCTGCCAGTTAGTCTGTCTTTTCTAAAACAAATATAACCAGGTACATCAATCATGTGTGTTGGAGTATTGCTGTTTAGCCAGGATTCACTTAAACACAGATAATCCAAATTGGAGTCTGTCAGTAAATGATGAATCTGTTTTAGTCTTTGAATCCCATATAACCTTTGCATGATTCACAGTCTGAAAGAATCTAAATTGTCTTTGTTTACATACCGCATGACCAGTAACCCTGATGGTAACTACACTGCTGCAGTTACTAGGCCCGGAGTTGGGCCTGTAGTCTGGCCCGGTGGTAGCTGGGCTGCTGCTGCTGAGGCCTGAGCCTGGCCTGGTAGTAGCTGGACTGCTGCTGCTGAGGCCTGAGCCTGGCCTGGTGGTAGCTGGACTGCTGCTGCTGAGGCCTGAGCCTGGCCTGGTGATAGCTGGACTGCTGCTGCTGAGGCCTGAGCCTGGCCTGGTGGTAGCTGGACTGCTGCTGCTGAGGCCTGAGCCTGGCCTGGTGGTAGCTGGACTGCTACTGCTGAGGCCTGAGCCTGGCCTGGTGGTAGCTGGACTGCTGCTGCTGAGGCCTAAGCCTGGCCTGGTGGTAGCTGGACTGCTGCTGCTGAGGCCTGAGCCTGGCCTGGTAGTAGCTGGGCTGCTGCTGCTGAGGCCTGAGCCTGGCCTGGTAGTAGCTGGACTGCTGCTGCTGAGGCCTGAGCCTGGCCTGGTGGTAGCTGGACTGCTGCTGCTGAGGCCTGAGCCTGGCCTGGTGGTAGCTGGACTGCTGCTGCTGAGGCCTGAGCCTGTCCTGGTGGTAGCTGGACTGCTACTGCTGAGGCCTGAGCCTGGCCTGGTGGTAGCTGGACTGCTGCTGCTGAGGCCTGAGCCTGGCCTGGTAGTAGCTGGACTGCTGCTGCTGAGGCTTGAGCCTGGCCTGGTGGTAGCTAGGCTATTGCTACTACTGTTGCGGAGGCCTGGCCCAGTGGTAGCTTGGCTACTGCTGCTGATGCTAAGGCCTAAGCCTGGCTCAATGGTAACTGGACTGCTGCCATTGAGACCTGAGCCTGGCCTGGTGGTCGCTGTTCTGCCGCTGCTGAAACCTGGGCCTGGCCTGATGGTTGCAGACAGTTTGCTTCTTTCATCCACTAGTTCATGTTCATGTTGGTGAAGAGTAAGACCATTAATACACCTTTGCTGTTTAGTAGCCATCAGTCCCAGAGGGAATATATCTGTTGGTTCCTTTCTTCCAGTTGAATCATTCCAAACCAGCACTGCTTTCTGAAGACAGTGTTTGGACAAATCACTGTTTAGATCTGGGTTAAGATTTACAGATGGGCCAGGATTTAATTGTATATCCCCACTTAGTAGCAGCAAAACTAGTAGAATCTTGTAATCATGCCATTTACTTCTTTTTGTGAATTGTTTTCTGTCTTTAGTAGCAATTCCAGTATAATGATCTTTCTGCCAGAAAATAGAATAAGCAATATACTGTCCATGTCCAAAAAAAATGTGTCTTGATATATCATTAAAAGGTACATGATGTGCAGGAACAACTGATTGATTTCTAGCCAAAGAAAGGCCTTGAGCTGATGGAACAAGCAGGAACCACATACAAAGCAGCATTGTCCAAATACATCCATTTTCTCTGTACCTTTTGGTTGATTCTCGTCTTTGATGCATGCATTTCTTTGAATTGAGGTATCTTTGTTGAAAAGCATCGGCTAAAACTGTTACAATCTGACGTAAAATGCTGAATAAAAGGATAGGTGTGGAGCCTAAAAAACCACACCTGTCCTCAGCGGCCATCTTGGAAAACATTTTACATTTAGTACAAGTACTTCAAATGAAATAAACGTATAACCCGTTTTCTGAGTAACATTTAGAATATCTCTATAAATGGTTGCAACACCTCCGCCACGACCAATCAGACGGGGCTCATGCTTATAACAGTATCCAGGAGGAGTAGACTCATTAATACCGAAATAATCATTTGGTTTAAGCCAGGTTTCAGTAAGGCAAAGTATATCGAAGCTATTATCTGTGACTATTTCATTTACAATAACTGCCTTAGGTGTGAGTGATCTAATGTTTAGAAGACCTAGCTTTAGAAATAGTTTTTGTTTACTAATAGCAACATTTTCTGTTTTAATAACAATTAGATTTTTCCTAGATCCTGCAGTAGATTTATTATTTGATCTCACTAAACGAGGAATAGACACGGTTTCTATGCAATGTTCTACACTAGTATTTATATCAGTTAAATTGGTGCAGCAGAGACTATGATTTGGACTTTTGGTTACTAGTCAAAGGGTATTTAACATTTTGGAGATGTTATCTGACAGAAGATCCGCTCCGAATCTGCTTGGGTGTAAGCCATCAGCACGGAAAAGCCTAGGACGCTCCCAAAACAGATTCCAATTATTTACAAAGAGCAGTTTCTGCTCATTGCACCATGACATTAACCATTCATTTAGCGCAAATAATCTGCTGAACTTTTCATGCCCTAGTCGGTACGTGGGAAGCGGTCCTGACACAATGATCGTTGTTTCAGGCGATGTGCTGCGTACCGTATCGATCAGATTCCTGAAGTCTTTCTTCAGAATCTCCGTCTGGCGCAGCCTGATGTCGTTCACTCCCGCGTGCAGGACCACAGTTCCGACGCGCTCGTCACCGTTCAGGATCTCGGGAACGCGAGCAGCGATTTCAGAAACACGAGCACCAGGAAAGCAGTGACTGTGCACCTTACTTTTACCTAACGTAGCGTGTACGTGCCGAACGATGGAATCGCCGATGATCACAGCATCGCGTTCTGTTTCGCGTAGAGGGGAGAAGCGGTTTTGTGTGGATAACTCGAAAACCGGGAAGGTCGGAGAGAGTCTTGGTCTAAACCTGACTCACGTCTTCCGCTGCGGAACCACCCAGGCTTCGTGGTGGCGTGTTGGAGCCGGAGTGAACGAGACCATGGCTGATCGCGACCGATGCTGAGGAACGCACGGAGTAGACGCGGTCGGAGTCAGCGGGTTAGTAACGTTAAACACTGATTTGTGTGCATCGGCGCGTGATGTTTCAAGAGCCAAACACCGGTCTCTCAGCTCGGCCTGTCTCAATAAAAGGTCGTGGATCTGTTTCTCAACAGCTTCCAGCTCAGACTGCAGTGCGTGAAGCTCAAATGTGTCCTCACCTGCACCAAAAGGTAGACTACTTACATCTGATATATTCACCATTTTAACAGATGGACAGTGAGTTAGCAACGAAGCTACCAGTGATGCCATCAATATTAATACTAATTTATGACTGAAGTCTTGGATATAATCCGTTTATTTTTTAATTTTTTAATTTTTTTTAGTGGTAGGGGTGTAGAGTAAACGCACGATAGGCAAAAAATGTTTGTAAGTGAGTGTGGAGAAGACGCGTTCAGCCGTGATCCACGGACGTACCTTTAAGAGTATCCAGCGTTGGATCACTAATAGGCTTGAGACGCGTCTGCTCAACAGTCCGCGTTGTAACTATGAGGTTTGAGCAGTAACGTTAGTGCTTCTCAGTGAGGAAAAGTAGAAAATGTTCGTTGTAAGCGAGTTTAAAGAGAAAAATCAAGAATTATAAATCAAATCGATAGAGCTCCAAAAACAACAACGCATTCAGACGCGACGCATGATAATAACAGGACAAGACATTACTCACCGTGTTTGTTGAGTGTTTCTTACTCACCTGAGCTTTTATGAACTCAAAGGCGCGAGCGCGCGAGAGAAAATAAATAAATAAAAATAGCTGCGCGCACGGGTGGCGCGTTAACAGGCTAGCGAATTACTAGCGTGTTGTGCTAGTAGTAACGGAAGCTAGCGATGTCAGGTAATCTGAGATGTTGGGTAAGCTGTATTTAGTAGTAGTATAAACAACTAGAAATTGTAGTAAATGATGGTTCAAAACAAGGAAATACGAGGCTAAGACGGAGCTTACAGCACCGAAGCAGACACACTCACAGCAGGCAGCGAGGCAGACTGTGTGTGATATTCCCTGAGAATCAACACAACACAACACAACAGACCCGTGCTCTCAGCTTTCCTCATTATAGGAGGAGGATTCCTGCTCCTGCTCCAGATGATCCCTGACAGTAAGAGCTCACAACACACACACACACACACACACACACACACACACACACACACACACACACACACACACACACACACACCTCAACTCAACTCAACACAACACAACACAACACACACAACACAGCAGACCCGTGCTCTCAGCTTTCCTCATTATAGGAGGAGGATTCCTGCTCCTGCCCCAGATGATCCCCGACAGTAAGAGCTCACAACACAACACAACACAACACAACACAACACAACACAACACAACACAACACAACACAACACAACACAACACACAACACAACACAACACAACACAACACAACACAACACACAACACAACACAGCAGACCCGTGCTCTCAGCTTTTCTCATTATAGGAGGAGGATTCCTGCTCCTGCTCCAGATGATCCCTGACAGTAAGAGCTCACAACACACACACACACACACACAACTCAACACAACTCAACACAACTCAACTCAACTCAACTCAACTCAACTCAACACAACTCAACTCAACTAGGGCTGTACTGTCCCAGTCGATTAGTCGATTAATTGGTCGATACATTCTGGTTCGACCAAAATTCTGATTGGTCGATTTTTTGCCGCGTTCATTTCATCAGTTTTGCTGCGTTTATTTCATCAGTTTTGCCGCGCTGAGGCGCGCTCATTTCATCAGGTGGAAAGCACTAACTGCTAATGGGGGTGTTTTCAGAGTACCCTTGTTTCACTGTAACGGTCTGTCTTTAGAACACCCCCCTTGTTTTCACCTTTTTTGGATTAGCCCAACCCAAGAGAGAGCGATAACTATAGAAGGTTTAATTGATGCTGAATATTATTTATTTAACTATAGAAGGTTTAATTGATGCTGAATATTATTTATTTAATTGTGAGAGCGTTTAATAGTCAGTCCTCTTCTAACATGTCAACAACAAAGAAATCGACAGTGTGGCAGCATTTTGTTAAAATTGATAACAGGAAAAAGGTCGAATGCAAAGTTTTCCACAGCTCGACGACAAACATGACATATCATCTAAAAGTGGTAAGCTCACTTGTCTGCGTTAGCTTGCCCTGTCTGTTTTGAGTAGGCTATATGAACATATCAGAATTTGCATATTTCAATGTTTTAGTGTTATAACCTAACTTTTTTATGTTTTATTTGGAGCCTAATGCGCAATTGCGCTGTGCTGTTGGTTGTGTTAGTTTTGAGCCTAGGATGCTTTATTTTTCAGTTATGCACTTTATTTCGTTTCTGCTCTTGGTTTGTTTAATAAATATTCTTTTTTTATTAAAGTGGACGTGCCTTTTGTGTTTATTAAGAGTAAAAGCTTTAAGTTAATAGTCTATTCGTGTCTCAGCTGCGAAGCTGAGCTCATGTTCAGCCTCGCTCGGTGCGAGGACATGCACGGTGAAATGATAGTGTCTGACAGTTATAACTTATTATTATAACATATGACAAAAATAATTGTCTAAATTATGTTGCATATTCCTCAACAATTCTTGTGATGATATCACTAGTTGACAACATAGTACTGTTTTCGGAAAGCATAAGCTATGATATTGCGCAGGTGCACGTGATGCAACGCTGTCAGAGCCGACAGACTTGAGTGTCAGACTCATTTCAGTGCAAAATAATTAGGTCAAAAACGATTTAATATACTGCAAATAGCCTACTAGTTTTTTATGTTTATTTATAATTCATTTAGGCGGACAACAAGGCTACCAAGTACTGCGCACAGTGCGCATCTAATTAACTTAACGTTTTTTTTTTTTTCTACCGTCATTTTTAGTCGATTTTAGTCGATTTTTAGTCGAAAATTTCAGAACTTCAGTCGACCAAGATTTTCTTTGGTTGAGTACAGCCCTAAACTCAACACAGCAGACCCGTGCTCTCAGCTTTCCTCATTATAGGAGGAGGATTCCTGCTCCTGCTCCAGATGATCCCCGATAGTAAGAGCTCACAACACACAACACAACACAACACAACACAGCAGACCCGTGCTCTCAGCTTTCCTCATTATAGGAGGAGGATTCCTGCTCCTGCTCCAGATGATCCCCGATAGTAAGAGCTCACAACACACAACACACAACACAACACAACACAACACAACACAACACACCCGTGCTCTCAGCTTTCCTCATTATAGGAGGAGGATTCCTGCTCCAGATGATCCCCGACAGTAAGAGCTCAGTACAACACAGCTCACATCAAACTCACAACACAGCTCAAATAAAGCCCGACTTAAGGTTCAGGCTTTGAGAATTATCCTAAAATTTAGATTTCTGCAGAGATCCTATACAGTATAAAAAAGTAAGACTCTCGTCCATGCAACTTGACCTTACAGAGAGGGATAGTGTTGAAAACTTGGTGGAACTATAAGAGTAATTTACTCAAATGAGGACTATCACAAGGCCTTAAAGCCGTGAAAGAGCAGTAAGCAAGAGTAGAGAAGGAGAATTTGAAGAACTGAGTGCAAGTTTAGTGCACCTCGAAGAAAAAGCATTAGCAATCGGTTTATTGACTCAATCCTATGAATGCATGTGAGTTTACTACGGGTCGAGGATTAGCTTACGCTCTCTGCAAGTAAAACTGGACTTGGACATTTCAAGGAAAAGAGGTTAATCCTATTAGTCACATATTTATCAGGAAAGCTTGACTGGACATTTGAAGAAACATCCACGTGTTTTTGCAGATTCAGAGCTTATATAGGAACACAAGTCTCAGGAGGATGCATAAAGAGTGATCAAACTTTACATAAAGTCTGAATGGGTCTCTTCATCAAACGGCTGGTAGAGACTACACAAGCTTCCTCCCGGGTTAGTGACATCACAAACCCTAATATTTACATAAACCCCGCCCCCGGAACACGATTTATAGAATATCATGACAGAATATGCTAATCAATGACTAGAAGATAGTTAACTCCACATCGGCTACATAAATTCATCAACTAACCATTCAGAAATGCCCTGTTGCTTCTACATGTTGTCTCTTCTTCTTGAGTCTCTCCATCATTGTCTGACACCGGTTTGAACATAAAAGGCTAAAGGTTTTTTAAATGTTCAGTGCGTACACATAGACACACACACACACACACACACCAGCTCTTGAAGCTCCGCCCTCTGTGCCGGGAGCAGCAGCTCATTTGCATTTAAAGGGACACACACAAAATCGGCACATATTTGCTCACCCTCAAAAAGTGACAATTTTAACATGCTATAAAAATATCTGTGGGGCATTTTGAGCTAAAACTTCACACACACGCTCTGGGGGACATCAGAGACTTATTTTACATCTTGTGAAAAGGCATTATAAGATCAGCGTAACAACGAGCTCTTCCGCAGATCTTCACTCTCTGGCTCTGGCACTGGAGATGGCTGGGAAGTTCGGCTTCACCATGTCCTTCACGGTGGTGTACATCTACACAGCGGAGCTCTATCCCACCGTCCTGAGGAACCTGGGACTCGGCATGTGCTCCTCAGCCGCTCGCATCGGCAGCATCACCGCGCCATACGTCATATTCCTGGGTGAGTCATGTTCGTACCAGTTTTCCAAAAGTTGATGAATTATTTAGGTTGCTTGATGTTTGTATAAAGAAATGTTCAGCTTGAGCTTTTCTGACTGCAACCATATTTGCCTGAAATTAAGCCAGACTGAATTTAGATCGGTTCTCCTGGCTTTTGCCCATGCCAGGTTACTCTCATGAAGCACACTGGATAAGACAGGAGTAAACATGCATTATTCCGACCCTTCACTCTGCACCTTTTAAAGGAGGCATGTTTATTAACTAAAGCAGAAAAATATGCATAAAATAATTCTTAGGCTATTTCCAGGTCAGGAATTAAATTAATTTTTTCCCACTCAAAATTGTTCAGATCATGAAGGAACCCTTGTTCAGAGAAATGTGTCATTGTGGTTATATGATGCGTGGTTTGGTTTGAGGAATCTGACCACACATGGTCACTGATGTCATTCGCTGATGTGGAAGCAGTCGAACACTTCTGCGGGACGTTTGTTCAGATTAAATCTATTACAGATGATTTTCCCGGACATTCTGAATCCGCTCTAGTGGGACTGTCAACAATCTGAAAAAGATTTACTGGATCGCAATAGGTTTATAATTCATCAGTTGCTGAATGCAACCAATTCCATTTTAAGTCACCAAGAACTACTAACTCTTTATAATGTAAATCTGAAAGGATCTGTAATAAAGAAGGGAGAGCAGGACTATCAGCAGATGCGTCCTATAGCAGACAGAGACTTATGCTGAGAGATTTACAACATCAAGAAAACTCTAAATCAGTTTACTCACGGATTACAATACATACAATAAAGCAATACTTTAACATGAAACCTACTTTTTTAAATAAACATTGCTACGCCCCCACGCCTTTTGGGCATGTCAGTCATACATTATAGCTATTAATACAGATATCCTTGTCCAAAACAGATTTGTTCAGCCAAGCTTCAGGACACAGATGTGGAACATATCCATTTTAAGCTCCGAACATTTAAATGTATAAAAGCAAGTCCAGCTTGATTTAAAATCTGCAGGTGCTTCAGAACTTGAGGCAGAGACTGGGCCTGGGTTAGGTTTAACGCTCCCTGAGGTCAAAAGTAATAAAATAATCAAACACCTCTGCCTAAATCATTTAATATTATAGTTTTTGGAATTTATCTTATCACTTATTGCATTTCCTCTCCTATACTTAACACTGGATATTCATATTCTTTCCCACTTCCATCTTTTTAATCATGCTCCACTTCCTCATCTGGAGTACTTTCACCAATATCTTCACAAAATGGCTCTCAATGACTCGCCAGTCACCAATACTCTCTTTATTTACCTTCTGCTTGAATTTTCTTATATATCATATGTTCCCAATTATGTGTTTTCTTCAGTATTTAAAATGCTTTCCTTCTCTTTCTGATTGCTTCTCATTCCACCATGGAACTATTTTCTCCACCCTCTTTCCTTTCCTTCAGGAAGACATTCTTTTGCAGCATTCTGTATCACTGAAACTAGTCCTTTATTTATCGTTTCAATATCTTTCCCTTCGTTAATCTTGATCATTTTCATTCCATCCTCACTCATTATTTTGTATTTTTCCCAATTAGCTTTCTCAAACTTCTATTTTCCTATATTTCCTCGTTTTTCCCTCCTTTCCATCTCATTATTTACAATTTTACTTATTATAGGAAAATAAATACTTCCCAATTTATTATTCCTCCTAATGTATTTGAAACACTCGTTAGATCTATCGCTTCACATCTACTCTTGTGAAGTTTCCATCATTTAAGCAAACAAGTCTCGGGAGGATTCATAAAAAGGGATCAAACTTGACTCAAAGTCTGAATGGGTCTGTTTACCACTCCTGAAATATTTCTGAAAGAAGATCAGCATTTTACTCATATTCCTGGGTAAATCCCGAGCTGGTGTCAGGAACAGCTTTGAGAGAGTAGCTTCAGTGGGGAAACGGCTGCAGATTGTTGTGATGACGTTGAGTTCTCCTCTTGGTTCATAAAGGCACGTTCAGCAAGTATCTGCCCTACCTCCTGATGGGAAGCCTGACCATCGCCTCCTCAGTAACTAACCTGTTTCTGCCCGAGACCTTCCAGAAAGTGCTGCCCGAGACACTGGAGCAGATGCAGAGATGCAGAAGGTACGTCTCCCATCACTCCAAACATCAATACACACGTTTCTCATCTTTCACTCCTCATTAAATATGAGCTGTTTGTGATCAGTTTCATGAGAAGAGATAAACACAGCTTGGAGGACGGCAGAGGAACAGTCATCATGAACCAACACAAACAAACCAAGGAGTGAAAGTGATTCAGAAGATCCTACAGTCGCCCTCGTCTTCACGAAGGAACTCAATGGCTTCACATTATTTATGTGATTAAAATATTCATTTTTACATTGTATGAGTTTATTTTGTATTGTATTAACACTGTATTTGTTTTTTCTCTCAGTGGTCTTAGCACTGGAATTTCTGTCTTTGTATTTAAAAAAAAAGACAATAACATTTTTTTTTTGATAATGAAATCACATCATGATCGAGCTCAGAAAAGGTAGTGGATGTACATGTATATTGAAAGTGGATGTGTGAAATGCATCAATAAAAGCAGCATTACACGGATAGTTCCAGGCCTTGACAGTGATTGACCGAGTTTGAAGACATTGTAAAATACTCTATAAACACACAGCTGTCTGTCATCTCGTGGCATCAGTATTACACGGAGAGCCTAACAATACTCACCTCATGTTCTGAGAGCGCTGTAAACCCTCATTGGGCTTATTGTCTAATTTAACAGCATGTAAAATATATACATGTTTTGTGGAAATGTCTATAAGCACATTTGAATTGACTCAATTCAAATGACACAATAAAGAAGTCCATTCATGTATTCAAAAGAAAATGTTACACACAGAAGCAAGTGTGGCCCTTAATCTTATAATGCCTGTAATAGACCCACAACTGTTCCATCTTCATGTGATCCTGAGCAGAGTCCATTATTTCTCCAGAATCCTCAGTAAAAAGTGGAAGACTTTCAATACTTTACAAAGATAATGTTGTCTCAACAATCTTACATATATGAATTTAGCTGTGAATAAAGGATTCTAATACTATTTGATATACATACACCAAAAGATGATGTGTTGAGGACTCCAGGACAGGGGAAACACTGCACTGAACATAATAGTGAAATGCTGCAAGCTTGCAAGCTTCCCCTTTAGGATCAAACTAGGAACAGATGGGGAAGTGAAACAACACAAAACACTGGTGGACCTCAATACCAGGGAAAGTATTTCCTAAAAGTTCCACAAAAACACTGTGTGGTCAGCAGGCACGTGCAGAACGAGCCACAATTAATCAAAAGAGCCCCTCTCAAACAAATATCAATGATAATATCGTGGTCAATAAAACAGCATCACAAGTGTATTGTGATTGTCAAAAGGTTTGGTAACTAAAAATAATTGTATTAAGTTTAGTGACAACATGTTAAAATGTTTGCATGGCACAATGACTGGTATGCCACTGTTTTTATTATTGCTTGACACAAATTTCACGATTTCAATTCAATTCTTGTGATTTGAATCTGATCGATTAATTTCAATAAATATAAGGTATGATACATGTTAATTTTTTTCTGAAGAACAAAAATGTCTCACCTAATGCTGTGAACACACAGAGAGCCCTGTCAGCTGGTATTATTATTAAAGGTTAAAAATAACAACTCTATAACAACTCTAACCCTAACCCTAACTGTAATACAATATGGTTTGTATTATAACGTTAGAATATTGTAACGATATGTAAAAATATAATAAATATGTAATATAGAGCACATATTTAATAAAATACTCCTCTAATTTTTCTAGCCAACTACAGTAACTTGCTATACATGGTCATTAAATGGCTTTCCTGAGGGAATTGTAACGTGATGTGAAATAGGCCTATTGTTCTCCAGCTGTTTTATTGACCTCTTTCCGCCGTTGAAAAACACTCATTTTCAACGATCATACAGACACCTCGTGCCCTGAAGCGGCGAACCAGCAAAAATACAGAAAAAAAATCACAATTTAAAATAATGGTTTTCTATTTTAATATACTTTAAAATATAATGTATTCCTGTGATCAAAGCTGAATTTTCAGCATCATTACTCCAGTCTTCAGTGCCACACCCTTCAGAAATCACTCTAATATTATTTATTATCAATGTTGGAAACAGTTGTGTTAATGTTGTTTTTTTTTTTATGTTTTTTTGGAACCTGTGGTAATTTTTTCAGGATTCATTGATGAATAAAAAGTAAAAAAGAACAGTGTTTAATTAAAGTAGAAATACTTTTATAAGTCTTTACTATCACTTTTTATCAATATAACACATCCTTGCTGAATAAAACTATTTATTTATTTATTTTTTAAAAAAGAAAAGAAAGAAAATTACTGACCACAAACTTTTGAACAATAGTGTATATTGGTACAAAAGATTTCTATTTTAAATAAATGCTGTTCTTTTTTTATTTGTTATACTCCGAATCCTGAAAAAGTGTCAAAGGTTATAAGTATATTGAAATAGAAAACCATTATTTTAATTTGTAGTAATATTTCATTCTTGCATTTTTGATCAATTAAACACAGTCTTGATGAGCATACATATATATTGTCATGAAACTGCTCCGAGACTCAAGGAGGAGATCCAAATGCAGCTTTATTTATATAATCCAAAGGCGTAATCCAATAAACAGGCAATGGGTCAAAACACAGGTAGGCAGTCCAAACAAACAAACAAACAAACAAACAAACAAACAAACAAAAACAAGACAGGCAGGGGTCAGAGGCAAGAGAATAGTCCACGGAACAGGAAACCAGGGAAAATGCTCAGAGATGCAGTGTGACACAAACTTTGCAGTGAGTGAAGGGGTGAACCAGGCTTATATGGGGTGAACTAAACAAGAAGATGAGATACAGGTGAATGTGATAATGAGTGCTGATGAGTCCAGGCAGAGAATGATGGGAGATGTAGTCTGTGAGTGAACATTAGAGTCTGGTGTGGAGTGCCCTCTGGTGGTTCTCAAGGGCACTCCAGCCGGTGACCGTTACATATATATATATATGTGCCCCTTTATTTACATTTGAGCCCCTGAGGAACTCTCTGCACGTCCCTGTTGGTCAGTTCAACAAAAGTTCACTGTCACCGGGGTGGAGAACTGCACCTAAAGAAAGTCATTTGTACATTACAGAGTAAAAGAGGGGGTACCAAGATGGCGACGGAGTAGGCAGTCGCGTTTTTGAGAGCTCTCTTCAAGGCCGCATATTTTCACGATTTAACTAATTGTCTCTACCCGAATTGAAACGATGAATATTCAGCAGATTCTTAAACCAGCAATACTGCAAATGCCGACCTCGTCAAAGCCTACATTACCAGAAAAGCCAAAGGACGGCGAGCATGACTATTGTGCAATGGACGTCGTAACTCTGCAATCAAAGCGGGAACGCGGACAAGACTCAACGCCGCCAACTCCAAGTAAGACTTTAAAAGAAAAGAAAGCCAAGCCAAACACTGAGAGTGGTCATCCCCAAGCCTCAAATAATGATATTTTGGAAGCAATTTTGGAGTTGGGTAAACGTGTGACTGGAATTGAGTCGCAGTTAGGAGACATCAAAGAACAAAACCGACAGAACACAGCCATGATTGTTAGTTTAACCAAGACTGTGCAGTTCAACTTGGAAGAACTAAAGGAGGTTAAAAATAAAGTGTTGGAAGTGGAGAGAGCTAATAGTCATTTACTGGAGGAAAATAAAGAATTGAAGAAGAAAGTGATGGAACAGAAACGATACAGGATGAGACCATGTCTTCGAGTGAGGGGACTAAAGGAGAAGAAAGATGAAAACCTCAGAGCGACCATCATTCCCATACTGAAGAAAATTGCCCCAGAATATGCGACAGACACGGAGCGCGCGGTGGATGTTGTTCATAGACTTGGCAAACGAGAGGATAATCGCACCAGGCAAGTCATTATCTTGTTTGCTTTGAGACATGTGAAGGATGAAGTCTGGCTGAAAACCAAAGACTCGCCAATATGCAGGATGGAAGGTATCAGTTTTGCGGAGATGTTACCCAAAGAGGATTTGGAGGCACGAGAGCGTTTATGGCCGTTGGTTGACCAAGCAAGAAAGGCAGGGAAGCGAGCCTTTTTCCGGGGACCCTACGCGTACATTGATGGACGTCGTGTTGAAGACAACGGACTACAAACTTCTTCAGGATGATATACTTTCGGGTTGACTTTGTCAGGATGATATAATTTCGGGCTGGAAAGTGGACCCTTTTCCGGGGTTCCATACGTGTACTTTGTTGGACGTCGTATTGAGGACAACGGTCTACAATCCTTTTCAGTTAAGTCTTTAAAGGTGGAGATTTCATGAGCGGTTTGAGAGCTCTAACATGTAGCATTTTCTTTCTAGTAGCATAATATTAAGTATTGTATAACATTATTATTTTCTTTTTCTTTTCTTTCCTTGTCTTGTTAGTTCATGCTTAATGTTAAAATCTCGTTTGGTTCTTTAAATGTTAGGGGCTTGAAAGATCTTGTTAAACGAAAAGCATTGTTTTTATTTTGTAAAGGGCAAAAATCTCATTGTTTTTTTTTACAAGAAACTCATTCCTCAGAAGCTGATGCATCGTTCTGGTTGAATCAATGGGGCGGAAAAATCCTGTTCAGTCATGGCTCTTCAAGATCCGGTGGAGTAGCGATTTGCTTCAATAACTTTCCAGGAGAAGTTATTACACATCGGACAGGACATTCTGTACAATGTCCTTCTGTACAGAAGGACATTGGTTGATAGCTGTGGTGAAAACTGAAGGTTCTTTCTTAAAGGCACAATATGTATTTTTTTTTATTTAAAAATATAAAAAATCACTATATCTATGTTATATATTTTTTAAAGTTGTGTATTTACATTATCCCGACAGTTCCAATTAACTTCTAAATCCAGAGAAATTTATATTTTAATTCGAAGACACGGACCGTGTCTTTATTTCCGTTTTGTCGCCGTCAATGCCGTCATATCCGTGTTGTCTCTGGTTTCCGCTCGTGCTGCCATGGCAACCAGAGCTATGAACCAGAGCCCTCTGATAGTAACCAAACTGACGCGGACAACTGTGTAGTTCGCAATGTCTATTTGCACGCTGTTGTTGTTTCGTTCAAACATTATGGACCATGGCAAGCAGACTTTGGATAAAAAAGGAGAACTAAACCGAGAATCAATATCAGCGCGGTGTTTTCGAGATGTCGAGAGCTCCCATGGACACTATATAAACGAGAGCTCCACGTCCGAGACTTCGACAACTCCTACATGTACTTTATTAAACAGGTGAGCACATTTACATAAAACTAATCAAGGTTATATAGTTCAACAGTGATAAAATGTTAGAATATGATCTGTATGTTATTCTAATGTTGATCTAGCTAGCTTACTGCTAGTCTCATACAGACAAACTAACGTTAACACATACATTTCAACACATTCAAATGCAGTTTAGAGTGATAGTGTAATGTTAGACCAAGTGAAACAGCGCTGCGTTACCTCTCAAGTTTAATTTGTCTAATAGACTGACCTGTGAGTTGTAATTCTGCGTGTAGTTCGGTAGAATGAAATGTCCATATTCCTTTTATATCCGCGGGACTCGCGTCGCGTTTGGAGCTGATAGCTGTCTCTTAGCAATCCCGAACTGCTTCATATCACAGTCATGATAAAAGCATCGATGTATTCAGTAATCCATATACATTATTAGATCGGTCGGCTTGACGTTGACGACAAAATCCATAATTCATAGCAAATGTTGCGTCATCAATCTACGCCTTTGTTATTGTAAATAGGTTAGCGACCCCTAGTGGAGAAAAAATCCCATATTGTGCCTTTAATGTTGATTAACATATATGGATATAATAATGATAACCAAAATAAATTAATGTTAGATGATATAACAAAGGTGATTTCTGAGCTTAAAGGTCGATATTTTACAGATTATATTTTATGTGGAGGAGATTGGAACATGACTCCAAATGAGTGGCTTGATAGGTGGCCAGCTAGAGTTGGAAAACCTCAATATAATATCCTAATTAATAACTTTATGGCTGATAATAATGTTAGTGACATTTGGAGAATAATATATCCAGGAATAACAGGTTTTTCATGGTTTAGACCAAATGGAAGCTGTAAATCTAGGATTGATTATTGGTTGGGTACTGATAGTATAATGAGTCATGTTACAAAGATAACTATGTCAAATGCACCTTTATCAGATCACTGTTTCATAGAACTAATCTTAGAACCTACAAATAAATTAACATATAGGAAAGGCTTTTGGAAGTTTAATGCCAAATTATTACAAAATGAAGAATATTGCAGTAAAATCCGAGAAACAATTTCTGAAATTCAAAATGATGACGCGATTATTGGTCATAGTAATAAATGGGAATTCATCAAATTCCGAATTAGAGAAGTAAGTATCCAATTTAGTAAAGTACTAGTTAAAAAAAATAAAGAGATGGAAAGCAAATTATTACAAGAAATACATGCATGCTGTAGCAACACCAATTTAACCTCTGAAGGAAAAAGCAGACTAGTCGAGTTGCAGAACAAGTTAGATCAACATTATCTTGACAAAGCACAGGGAGCGTTTGTGAGATCGAGAGCAAGGTGGATTGAATCAGGTGAAAAGAACTCCTATTATTTTTTCAATCTAGAAAAAAGCCGACAACAAAAAAATTGCATCTCTAGTCTTTTAGTAAATGGTGAGGAAAGGAAAGATTCTAAAATCATAGAAAATGAAGTCTACATGTTTTATTCTAAATTATATTCTTCTCAGTTCTCGAAATTAGACTGTAATAATCTTTTTCAAAATCTTAGTCCACTAATCCCCCAGATTGATTTATCTTTTAAAAAGATCTGTGACGCTGAACTTAGAATTGATGAACTGGACGCAGTTCTTAAGAAAATGGCTTCAAATAAATCCCCGGGTTTAGATGGCCTTACAGTTAATTTCTATAAATATTTTTGGGAAGATTTGAGAATCATATTATTTGAAGCGTTAAAAGAATGTATAGTTAGTAAAGAATTGATGACTAGTATGAAACAGGGTGTAATTACTCTGATTCCAAAGCCGGGGAAAGACAAACGGCAATTAGACAATTTAAGACCGATTACATTATTAAATACAGACTATAAAATATTTTCAGGATCCATTGCATCTAGACTTAAAAAAGGGATAGCAGACATAATAAGTGAGACACAGTCAGGCTTTATAAAAGGAAGAGTCATTCATAATAATATAAGACTTGTTATGGATTTATTAGACTATAGTGATTTAATTGATGATGCTGGTTTTATACTCTTCCTTGATTTTTATAAGGCCTTTGACTCTGTTGAGCATGAATTTATTTTAGAAACACTTCATTATTTTGGTTTTGGCGACAAATTCATAGATACTATACATTATGCTTTATTCTGATATAAATAGCTGTGTGTCTTTGGGACACAGGACTTGTAAAAGATTTAATATTGGTAGAGGAATAAGGCAAGGATGTGGAAGCTCTCCCTTGTTGTTTATAATGGTTGCAGAAATTCTGTCTATTTTAATTAAGAACAGCGTGATTGAAGGTCTGAAGTTGATGGGCAAACAAATAATTATAAGTCAGCTGGCTGATGATACAACTTTGTTTCTTAAAAATGAGCTCCAAATTCCCATAGCATTACAAGCTATCAATATTTTCGCAAAAGCCTCCGGACTTCAGTTAAATTTAAATAAATGTGAATTATTGCCATTAAAAGACCAATCCATGCAATCATTATATAACATAAAGGTAAAAAAAGAAGTCAAATACTTGGGTATTGTGGTGACTAAAGACAAAACAATTTCTGAAAAACGAAACATAAAAGACAATGTTGATAATTGTAAAACCTATCTAAATAGATGGCTACAAAGAGATCTCTCCATTTTTGGCAGAATATTGTTAACTAAAATGGACAGTTTATCTAGATTAATATATCCAGCTTACTCCCTTCCAATAGCACCCCAAATAGTTAAAACTATCAACAAACTAAATTTCAATTTTATATGGCGGAATAAATGTCATTATATAGCCAAGCAGGATTTAATTAGATCTTACGAGGATGGAGGTGGTAATGCAATAGATTTTGATTGTATGAATGGTATGTTGAAAATTAGATGGTTGAAAAACTAAATTCAAAATCAAAATTCACTGTGGTCTTATATTCCCAATCGGATTTTTGAAAAAGTAGGCGGAATTAGTTTTCTTCTAAAATGTGATTTTGATTTTAAGAAACTTCCTATGAAACTGTCAGATTTTCACCAACAGGTCCTTCTGTATTGGAAATTAATATTCAAGCATAATTTCACACCACACAATACACCTATTTGGAATAATAGGTATATTTTAGTAAATAGAAAATCTCTTTTTATTCCAGAATGGTTCTCTAAAGGTGTCTGGGCTATTGCCCACTTCATGGATGTGGAAGGAAATGTTTTACAACATGTGGAATTCTGTGACAAATTTCAAATTAGATCATGTACCCAAAAGAAGTTTAAACAGATTGTGAAAGCTCTCCCAGTATCACTTGTAGCTATGATTAAGCAGGATATAATATACTCAAAAATCACTCCTACCCTAAGACAACTTTGTATTAATGGTATTAATTTTCAGAATTACAAATGTAACAACAAGTTCATAAGAAACTGTTTACTTAACTGCCAAACAAGCTCTCTCAAAAGAGATTATATTCTCAAAGATTTTGGGAAGGAGACAATAAGAAAGATTAGATGTAAATACTTAAAATTTCCTGTCCCGCCAAAGATGAAAGAAATGCAGTTTAAAATTATGAATAAAATTGATCCAACTAATGATTTCTTAAAACAGAGGTTTAAAATGGATGTAGGAAACTGTAGTTTTTGTGATAATGAACCCGAAGATTTGGATAATCTTTTTTGTTTGTGCGAAGTTGTACAAAGGTTTTGGCTGGACCTTATACAATTGCTTGTATCCAAAGGAATTCAGATAGTGAATCTAACAATTAATGATATAAAATTTGGTATTTTTCGCAATGATCATAATGATTTTGGCATTAACAATGTAATTCTGTTAAGTAAACATTTCATACATAAATGTCGTTTTTTTAAGATAAATCCTAACATTATTTATTGAAGGAATGAGTTGAAACTTTTTTATAAGTCTTTATTATTGATTAATAACAAGAATGCAGTGAAACTGGCTTCTTTTATAAACATTCTTATTGAATAATTGCCCTTTTGTTTTATTTTATTTTGAATGTGTAATGTAAATATCTTGCCCCATGTTCTTCTGTTCTTTTATGTATGTATCTTCTAAGACATGCACTGTAGGTTCGTAGTAAGATTTTTCATTGTACCTGCTTTGTTTGTATTTGTTGTGCTAATAATAATAATAAAAAATAAAATAAAAAAAAATAAATAAAAAAAAATAAATAAAAAATTGTACATTACATACTCTTATACCATGGTCTGGGTGAATACTCAATTCTGATTGGCTGCAGGGTGTCCATTAAAAAGTGATAGAGGACACCTAGTAAAGGAGTTCTGGTGAAACTGACTGTTTACCATTCGAAATGAATAAATAAATGCGCTGGCTACATCAGCTGTGAGTAACCATAGCAACAGGGAGTAAACTGAAGGGTTCTACAAGCTGAGCGGACTATAAATATCTCCGGTTGCTAAATAAACCGTCAGGCGTAACCAGGGCCGGTTCTAGACATTAGGAGGCCCTAGGCAAAATTCATGTTGGAGGCCCCCCACCCCCAATAAAAAAACACTTGAAGCAAATATGATTCCTAACCTTTTTATTTATACAACATTTAATTTTAAAAGCAGTATATTTTTACTTACACAGTACATAAGTTTGGACACATTACTATTTTTAATGTTTTTGAAAGAAGTCTCTTATGCTCATCAAGCCTGGATTTATTTGATCAAAAATACAGAAAAATAATATAGTGAAATATTATTAAAATTTAAAATAATGGTTTTCTATTTTACTATACTTTATATTTCTGTGATGCAAAGCTGAATTTAGTGTCACGTGATCCTTCAGAAAACTTTATAATATTCTGATTTATTATCAAATGTTAGAAATGGTGCTTAAAGGAGAAGCACCACTTTTAAAATTCACTTTTAAAATGAAAATTCTGTCATCATATACTCACCCTCATGTTGTTTCAAACCTGTATGAATTTCTTTCTTCTGCTGAACACAAAGGAAGATATTTAGAAGAATGTCAGTAACCAGACAGTTTTTGGGTCCCATTGACTTCCATAGTATATTTTTTTCCTACTATGGAAGTCAATGGGACCCAAAAACTGTCTGGTTACTGACATTCTTCTAAATATCTTCCTTTGTGTTCAGCAGAAGAAAGAAATTCATACAGGTTTGAAACAACATGAGGGTGAGTATATGATGACAGAATTTTCATTTTAAAAGTGAACTTCTCCTTTAATATTTATTTTATAACCTGTGATACTTTTTTTCAGGATTTTTTATTATTAAAAAGTTGTTTTAAAAAAGTCTTCACTATCACTTTTTATATATTTAACACATCCTTGCTGAATATTCCTGTTTTTTTCTGTATTTTTGATCAAATAAATGCAGGCTTGTAGAGCATAATAATAAACTTCTTTCAAAAACATTAAAAATAGTAATGGGTCCAGACTTTTACCGGTACTGTATGTACATATTAATCAAACTTTATCTAAGGTAATCTCTTTTTTGTTTAATAAGATGTTATTGTTGTTGTTGTTGTTATTTTGCTGTTTTATTCAATTTATTCACAGTTCCAGAATCCCACTTCAGTAGATGAGCATAAGTGCTTTTATATTGCATTGCTACCTTAAATATGCTATACACAAATCAAGTGGAAGAGAAAGACACGATCGCTACTGAGCAGAAAAAAATATATAAACTGATATTATTGGCGTAATGTCAGGGTATAATCTAATCATCAGCAGAATTTAGAAGATAGACCCATAGATATGAGATCCTTTATTTGAAACATTTAAAAATGTTGTAGTGAGTGTGTTGGCTTTTTAACTTAGAATACAGACGTCTTGTCTTTTAATTTTGTAGCTTTTTTACTAGTCAGCTCCCGACGCGATGTTATTCATTGTACGCGCAAATTCAAAGCGTCGCGTCTGGGCACGTTAATGACGCTCGCGCTCTTTTAAACTCGTAATAAAGCGGTGAATGATTTTTCCAGAAATGACGCTGATCTACAGTACAAGTTTATATTTAGAATACATTGCAATCACTCCAAAATAGATGACGACAACTCACACACCTGCATTATGAGCTGTGCTTCTTTGTGTGCTTATTAAGCTTTTGCCTCGCAGCACCTGATGGATGTTCGTTACACATACTTTCAGAAGCCGGCACCCGCTTTGTAACGGACACATTAATTGGTTTAACTGCAGTAATGTAACAGTCTATGGTTAAGATAAACATCGTCACTATTTTTAGTTAATTAATAAATATTGAAATAAATTGTAGATAGGACATTTGTAAAATTTTTTTTTTTTTTTTTTTTGTCCCTCTGTCTGGGCCCCATCCCGCCAATCGGGCCCTAGGCACGTGCCTAGTTTGCCTTTGCGTTAATCCGGCTCTGGGCGTAACCAGGGAAACCAAGTTATTGTTTGTAAAAACTTTAGATTTCGATTGTAAAACTAATTAAAATATAAACTAATGTTTTAAAAATGTGTTATTTGGCAAGTGACCATGGTATAAGCGGGTTAATGCCCGACGAGGTGTCCATTGTGTCAGGTATTAATGGACTTCGCTGCGCGTCGGACGGTTCACGCCTCGCCGTCGTCCATTAATACCTGACAATGGACACCTCGTCGGGCATTAACCCTTACATAGTGTGTACAGGGCCGTCCATAAGGGGGGATAAAGGGGAATGTTTTCTGGGGCCCAGCCGCTAGGGGGGGCCCATGCAGTCCAGCTATAATTATGTTCATCCTAAATATAAGCAAAGGTTACCATATTTTATTTTGAACCAAAAGAGCACCATTAATTGTTGAAAGTGAGAAAAAAAATGCATTTTATTTAATGTTGCTCAAGTAAAATATAGCCTGTGTCATAATGAAACACCCCTTTCCTGAAAATGGTCTGAGCGGGCGCGGGCGCCGTGAGCGCTGAGCGAGCAGGAACGAGTAGTGAGTTGTCGTCGAAAAAGATGGATAAAGCAAAAAAGCTGGCGGGGGCTAAAAAATAGAAAAAGAAAGAGAGGAAAGGAGATGGCATGTCAATTGATGCGACAGCAGCTAAATAAGTGGAAGGTGAAAGGCAACAGGTAGGATTTAAAGTGTGACGTCCAGGCATGTAGGCTACTGGCCATCGGGACTACCGGGAGATTCCCAGTGGGCCGACGTGCTTTTTGGGCCGATGCATCTCATACTTTTTTTCTTTTTTTGTCTTAACGGCCCATACAACTGTACATTCGTTTAGTTTAGTTACTGCCGGTGTAATGCATTGGTCAAAAAAAGTCAGCGTTATTTTTTTTCCTGACACACCGGCCCATGAAACACGTAGATCAGCGGCCCATTGGTTCTTTTCTTGATGGTCACTGGGCTGGCCCAATCACATCTTTAATGTGAAGTATATAAATATACTCTTTCAAGTATAGAAATTAGTACAAAACGAATTATGAAAGTTTCCTTTATTTTTCAGTGCATTTGTTTTACAATATATGGCTATTATATAATGGGATTAATATTATAACTATTATTATGTAGTAGTGTAATGTAGACAGACACTGTAACTAAAAGAGGTTTTAATTTTTAATTTGCACACTGAATATGGGTTGGAGTTTTTAATTTTGAACTCTCAAAGTGCACCAGATCGATGAATTTAACATTAAAAAGCACAAAAGTCCACTCACCACAGCTTTACCAAAAATCCTGTAAGAAACACTGGTATTGCTATGGCAATGCAGTTTGTTTATATATATATTTATTTTTATTCATCACTGTGGAGTATAGTTCAATTATATTAATAAATGACATTTTTTTTTACTTATTTCATCTATTAAATCTCACTCGTTCCTACTCACTCATTACATGGCACACTTATTTATTTGTTGTTGTTTTTTTCAAAATTGTTGCTGCATACCCACCCCTGAGTCTCTCTCAGTTAAATGTATGTGTTAATGTAGGAGAGAGAGAGAGAGAGAGAGAGAGAGAGAGAGAGAACACACGCATGATATGAGTAGCCTATAGCAGATTTGGGGAGGGCCCATTCACTGGACCTTTTCAGGGGCCCAGTCATTTCTGTGGGCGGGCCTGAGTGTGTACATACTATAAGTTAAATATAAAGACAAATTAAAACAATAACCTTTACACCAAGCAAACACACATGTCAGACTGTGTTAAATGATGCATAAAATGATCGCAGCATCTGATTCAGGTTTTCTTCCCCGTAACTATCAAAGTCTGCCGACATATTCTTTTGGACTAACCAGTCTTTAGACACTGCCAGAGCCCATTCCGTACTCCGTTTAGTGTTTACTTCGTGCCTGTCTTCTTCAATTTTGTCAATTTCTCTGTCATCCAGCTCTTTGTGTTTTTTCTTGCATCTTTTGCGTTGTTTTTTGTTCTCTTTTCCGTTTCTTTACTGGGGACAAAACAGCCATTTACCACGATTCAAAAGTTTTGTTCTCTCCGTAAATATTGAAATTAATATTAAAATCTTCCATGTTCTGACTTTTTTGCCACAGCTGATCTTCTTCCAGCGGATCGATAGCCGTCCTCCAGAGTGAACAGAACTGCGTCCATAGCAACGCTCTGTTTTTCATGGCAACGGTGTGTTATACTTAGCAGCGTCTGTTATCAAGAAATTACACACCGCATTCTACATTAGAATTCAACCAAGCCATGTAATAAATAGAGATACAATACACTGTATGTCTATGTTACAGAAATGACTCTTTAAAATACAAATTATTTGTGCGGTGGAAGACGCTGTGGCACCGATAGGCTGCTATGAAGCAGGCCTTGGGTTTGCTATAGCCCCAGAGCCCGACGACTCCATAATGTGGGTCTGGGAACAGGGAACGCCCAGAACAGAGTTAATGAGGCATGCTGTGGGATGGATTTATCCCCTGTGCTACCAACTCCCTAATTCTTGTTGTGTCTTCATTGATGGCATGACGAGCCCCACACGGCAAACAGATCACCCGAGACTGACAGCTTCTTTGATTATAACAGAGTTTTTGCAAGAGAGACTTGTCCTGATTAATGACAATGTATTCCCGTTAATTTAGATGAATTGTATGATATTGTTGATGCAGTGATTTACTATTAGATTGTGATAAATGTAATCTTTAGTTGTAGAGCATATATGAGCTGGGTCAGATAATATTCACTGCTTCAGGTGATGTTCTCTGATTTACAATCTGTTGAGCTTTCATTGGTGAGATTCAATTATTTGGGATGTTTGTCTGTGACCTCATGTTGGGCAGGAGATCGCTTGGGCAAAAATGAATCCAAAGCATTGAGTGTCACCATGAAGACAAGACAAGAACAGAGTTTAAAGCGCTCTCTAATGACTCCAGGCTTTACATTTCCAGCTTCTCGCTCACTACTGAGACAAACCCTGAACGATCACGGAGAGACAAAACAGGGAGTATGTGACTTTCAAAACACCAGCTCCTCGCTCCAGACGCAGAAGTGAAACGGATTAGAAAACTGAAGTGGAAATCGCAAGCACTGCATTTCTATTACTGAGAAGCATTTGAAAGTGTTTGCTTTATAGTAAAGTTAGTCCCATAAGCATGATGAGGCGAAGGTCACATCATATTCCTCATTTCTTCTCATTTGTTAATTTCAGTCCCACCCACCACCTCATCTCTGACTGAGACTGTACTTAAAGCAGCTGTGCTTCTGCTGTCTCTATAACACCAGACCGGTGTCACACCATGTTTGCTCTGGGTCTGCTCACCTGTGCTGTGCTGACAGCATTCAGTGCTCACGCAGAAGTGGTCAGTACCTTTCATTTGTGTAGAGAGTTTTTCTACAAAGCCACAAAACCAGGAGGAATGGATCCGCCATGGGCGTAGGTTTAGGGGGGGACGCTAGGTACTAGTCCCAATCAATATTTTGAGATGACAAATTTGTCCCCACCAATATTTAGCAAGCTCCTTTGAACTGCTATTTGGATCGATTCCAACGGCCAAAACAACGACAGTACAAGAAACGCCGTAATTTGATTGGCGGCGGTGTATCTGACAGGCTACACGCGCAGGCCGGGACTACTTTTGTGCTTGCACTGGCAGCGAGCGGGTGGTGTGTGTGTGTGTGTGTGTGTGTGTGTGTGTGTGTGTGTGTGTGTGTGTGCGCGCGCGCGCGCGTCGACGACGCCGACGGTAAGTTACCAGGGCTGTCTCTCTGCCACATACAAAGGCCAGAGTAAAACATTTTAATATTCCGTTTTTTGCCACTTTTTGTACTTTGTAGATAGATCAGCTCTGCCACCCAAGAAGAAGAAAGGGGACATACGAAGCTTTTTCATAAAGCAGAGTGTAAGTAGGCAAAATAACTAGCCACACAAATAAACTAGCAGTAGTAGTGACTGACCAGGCTTTCAAATGCAGATTCTACTGTGGAAAATAGTATTGATTGGTGATAGTATGTGTTACCATGTTGTTACAGTTAAACCTAGCAGCAGCAATCTTTCAACTAACGTTAAGAGTATTGATTAGGCTGTGCAGCACTGATAGACTCATAGAAGTCACGCTATCATGATAGAATGCTACGTTAGCAAGTCACTGAATGTTAATTAGCTGACCTTAACTAAGAATCTTGCAGTCAACATAAACAGTGGATCTGAGACATTTTTCGTTTCTACATTCTATTTATGTAATGTATTTGTGAGTGAGTGTAGCCTAAGAATTTAATATTTAAGAATAGAATATATCAATAGAATTTGATATAGAATAGTAGATACAATTTTAGTATTAATGGAATACTGTAATCATGGATAATAATAATAATAATAGATAATAATAATGGATTTGTTGTGTTGAATGCATACTATGATACGTGTGTATTTTATTCATTTGTTCATTATTTAATTACATATAGAAAACTCATTCCAGGGGGAGGGGGAGGGGGAGGGGGAGGGGGATGTCCCCACCGAAGCTGAGGCCAAACCTACGCCCTTGGGATCCGCCATTTGAGACTGTCAAGAAAATCTGTCAGGTGTATGGTCAAGGTCAATCCACACGCTATTATTACGCTACGCTGTACTCAACACGACACAGGATTCCCCTCTACAGTGCCTATGTATTTGATCGTAGATGCAACAGCGACACTGGAAGGACAGACAGCTGGCACGTCGAGCCACAGGTGACTATGTGCTTCTGTTCTCTAACAAAACACTTTATTAGCAGTTTAAGCTCTGCAATCCATAAGAAGCAGTTCTGTTAATCTAAATATTGGTCTTCATTCTGTTTTGCCATTGCAAATAATTTGAAAAATATATTAGATGGATGGTACTTTTTTAAATGTACTTATACAGTAATTGTACAGTAGAAATTATGAATGTCAACTAAAAGAGACAAAGAGAAATTTTTTTTTTCACAAGAAAATTTGAAAACAAAATAAAGTCTTTCCTTACAAGCAGTCAACATCCAACTAACCATCTAAAATATTATTTATTCTGTAGATTTCAGGTTACTCAGAAAGAAATATGGTCCGTGAGGGAGACTTGAGAACCCTTGGACTAGATAAAGACGTTATTAAAAGAAGTCAAGCCATGAGCAGTGACTACAGCTCGACCGGATATGATCGTGGACACCTGAAGCCCAACAGCTTCGGTTTTGGTGATGGCCGTCTGGCAACATTCACACTGACCAATGCCACACCGATGGACAAGTGCTTCAACCGTGGCCACTGGAAAAAGTGGGAGTTAACTTTGAGGACTTTTTTAAATAACCAGCTCAGCAGTGATGGTTATTTAGCAACAGCCTACATTGTCACAGGTACGGTACCTAACGTGAATGTACAGATACCACAAAGGGAAATCTCTGAAGACTACACAGTATTATTTGAAAACTATGGAAGGGTGACGGTGCCCTCTCACATCTGGACGGCTGTCTGTTATAAACACCACACTGATGACAGATGGTCTTTCTCCTTCGGCTATATGGCAGAGAACCAGCCAGTAGAGTCTGACATAAACCCGATGAGTGTCTCAGACCTGGAGTATCAGCTCAGCACACTCTACGGTCAGCCCTCAAGAACTCAACAGACAGTTTCTATTTTTACGGAGGGTTGTTTTGGCAACAATAATAAATTAAACATGATTAAGGAGAAGTTCACAGGTAAAATCCAAAGGAGCACAGATGTGTTAATGAATCTTCCAGGGAAACAGGGAGTCCACATGAGCACAGCTGTGCAGACCACGTTTAGAGGAGTGATAAGGGCCATCAGCAGTGACAAGCAATCATCGATGAAAGTCAATGTGAAAGAGATGACAGTAAAATTAGCCTTTGACAGCATGAACACTTACTATACTATGGCTGAGGATCTAAAGGTTTTTGCTGGAAGTGCTTGTCTTATAACTTATCTCAGACCAGTAGTAAGGAATGTGCATGATGAGCTCAGAAAGAGGGAGGTATCCGTGGGGTCGGATGCTGTTGAATGCCTGTTGGTCCAGGAGAAGCAGATGACTGGAGCTGATGGATCGCAGTGCTCACGCTTCTCAAGGTCCAGTGACAGCTGTTGGTGCACCTCAGGAGGCAAAACCAAGCCCTGCTGCACCTCTCCCTGCCTGTACCGGCACAATCTCAAGAGCTACAGGTGTAACTCAGGCCAGATGCTGATAGAGTGCTCACCGCGGTACTCACTCGTCACGGTTAATGGAGAGAGGTGCAAGGATGATCACCCCTGCGCCAAATACGGCGAGGACTACTACTGGTGTAAGAAAGTCTCTGGCAGCTGGGATTACTGCAGTCCTCCGCTCTGGAACAGTAAAACTAAAAACGGGAAGTACTGCCGCAGCAACCATGCCTGTGCCAAATATGGTTCAAGGAATATGTGGTGCTACACAGATGACGAAAATAACTGGGATTACTGTTGAACTGTTACTGAATAAATCCGTAAAATAACAGAAAAAGTACTGGCATCTCATTACCGGGACATTATCCATTAAAGTACGGACATTTCTGTTAACTATAAAACACAATGCAATGCAGTGTAAAATTCAAAGCACAGGTAAAACACCTGTAGAAAAACAAAAATACAGAACATTTTGTCAAATTAATACAGCATATTGTGCCCTATGATTATGACTAAAGCAGGACTTTGCAAAGTTGATTGTGATTGTACTTGGAGCTCTTACTAACCTACAAGCTTTCTAACATACAAAATAAAGACTTATCTCTTATCTGTAATTAACAGCTGCTTAAAGTGTTTGTTTTTTTCTTTCTTTTTTCATTTCATTGTTATGCAAAAACAAAAATCTCAATAAAAATATGTATGAATGAATCTATTATATATGTGCAAATTCTTACACAAAGGAGTACACTTTGTTTTCAGTAAAAACTAGTCTCTGACATTTGTAGACTCTCTTAAACACAAGCTATCAGAACAGTGATGTGATCTTCATGAAGAGTAAGTCAAGCTGTGTCCACGCTCACAGATATAAACACCAGGGGCCTCATGTACAAAGACTTGCGTTGAATTCATACTAAAACATTGCGTACGGACAAAGCTGTAAATGTGCGTACGCACAAAAAACCCAGATGTATGAATCTCTGCGTACGAAGGATCCCACGCATATTCTCTTTGTACATCCCAGTTAACGTAAAATTGAGCGCACATGCACGAGCACAACGCCCCACCCAGTCTCCTCCCTTAATTTAATTAATTTAAATATGGTAATGAGTCCACTTTGGCAAAAGAAAGCAGTAAGAAAATGGCGGCAAGAAACGAAACTTTACAGAGAGTGAATTGGAGGTGCTACTATCGGAGGTAGAAACGAAAAAAAAAAAAAATTGGAACTTTGTCCTCCGGAATTAATAACAAAAGGAAAAAATATGAGTGGGAGAGTTTGGCTGATGCCGTCAATGCGGTGGGATCTGAAAGTCGCACTGTAGAGTAGACTGAGTAGCCTACAGTTGAGACACTTTTTGCGTTTTGATTTTTTCACACAAAAATAGACACTGAAAAGAAGTGAATTTCCACATGACATGCCACATGACATTCCATTACCTTGTAGACTAAGATATTATCAATCAATAATACCCACAAGTAGTTTATATTTTCCACAATTAGCTCATAAAAATAAGGTGCTTTTTGTCTCAACTTTGTCTCAACTGTACCCATATCATGTGGTACAGTTGAGACAGTGCATGGTACAGTTGAGACACCCCATTTTTAATGATGTGAAGGTAACTAACCATTCATTGTAAATAAATAAAAAAATAAAGACAAATAAAGAAAATAACAATTGGGCAACATTTTTGTTTATTCATCCATTTATATTCATTCATTTTATTTAAATTAGCACTGGTTAAAATGTATAAAGCAGGAACAAGATTATGTAACAATATTTATTAATAATACACAGTTTAAATATCACAAATATCACATTTTATTTTCATTTGCATCCTATGCTGGCTAATCACGGCGTTTAAACGGTTATAATAACACTGAACAACTAAACAGTGTGTTTCCTAATAGAGCTCTATCGGGGGTACAGTAGATATGTGTCTCAATATCCCCCGCTGGCCACCTCGCACATTTCTCTAGATTTTGCATTTACCTTGCATGACACAATACCATGAAATACAGAATAACGTTTGTGGTGATACCAGTTACGTTTAACAGTCACATAAGGATAATAAGCTATTCATTGTGGAGAGTGCATGGTGAAGTGAACGTTATAAAAAAAAAACTTTCCCCGATATCTTCGGATCGGAGATGCGTCCGTTGTTCAAATTTCCCACGATCAAAGAGGACACAAATACGCATGTGCACAGCAAAAATCACAACTTGTGCTTGCTGCGAACGCAAGTTAAGGTGTCTCAACTGTACACATGTCTCAACTGTACACAGTCTACCCTAAATGACCTTAAAAAGAAATGGTCTGATATAAAGGTGGACATTACACCAAAGCTGCCATTGCCATAGACTAAGGGTTGTATCAGGTTGTATCTTACTTAATTGCAAAATTGATAGAATATTCCCATAAGGCTCGACAATATATGTCAATTATTTTATAAATTGCAAATTAATAGCAATGCTTCCCACAGGTGGTGGTGCGATAGACTTGTAGAACAATTCGTTGTGTAATGTTTGCAACTTCACTTCATTGCCTGTAAGAGTCGCCAACGGACAAAAACAATGAGAAATGTACGTACGCCAGACATGAAATTGGCGTGGAGGAACGCACATTCTCGCGTTAATTTCACTGTTAGTACATACGACCGTAAGCGTGAAAGCTGGCGTACGCAACGTTTTTGTGCGTACGCAAGATTGATACATGAGGCCCCAGGGGCCTGATGTATCAATCTTGCGTACGCACAAAAGAAGGCGTACGCCGCTCTCGACGCAATAATTGGTATTTATAAAAAGCAAACTTGACAGGAAAATGTGCGGTCCTTCACGCAAACTCTGACCCAGGCGTACGCACACAAACGGGTGAAATGAGAAATGGCGACACCGTCGGCAGAGGGAAGAAACATGTGAAAGTGTAAGTGTGTGAAACTGTAGACTGTTGTGTAAAAGAAATGGCAATACTGCCTCTCATAAATAACATGAAGACTTCACAAAGCAAGTCTTACAATTAACAGCCTACACGAACACCCGTTTGATCGATCTGCAGTGTAAAACAAACAAAATCAAATGAAGATTAAACAGAAATGCAAATTAACACATATTTGCAAAAAGAAAAGTGAAATATGTTCTGCAATAATATTAGCATGTTATGCAATTCATCCTCATAACACATCTGTAGCTTGTCAGATGCAATCAAATAGATGGTAATAAAATGCCATGATGCCATCACAATGCGTAATGACGCACAATGGCCGTCATGACGCACATTAGTAATGCCCACACTGTGCCCTCCAAACAACATTTTACTCCTCTTTACTCCTCTTTTCCACCTCGCCAACGATAATTTCTACTTCACATTGAGTGAAGTTACGTTTCTTGGTTTTTCTCTCTGTGTTTGCCATGATTTCGCAATCGATGAATATTAACTTGTGGGCGTTTCACGGACTATTTATGGGCATCTATGGGCGTGACATGAAGCCGCAAAAGCTGCGCTACATTTAGAATTGATTGTGATTTATTAAGGGAAAACTGCGTAGGATGTGCGTGCGCACGGTTTTATAAATCCGAATATTTCTGTGCGTGCGCACGTCCTACGTTTCATCCGTACGCCACTTCTGACGCAAATCCTACGCAAAGTTTTATAAATGAGGCCCCAGATCTTTCTGCTCGTCTTCATCCGCTCACACTCCTCAGCTGATGCCTGCTGGCTGCTATGAACATCTATGAACTTTAAACATCTCTCTGTTTGGAAATTGGAAAAACATCTTCCAAATTATATTCTGGCACTGAACAGAGAGTCGTAAACTAGAGCCTAGATTTAAAGATCAGCAAACTGCCTTCTCCATTGATTTATTTGCTTTGTTGCAACAAAATAGCAACACTTTTATGAAAATGAGCAAACAACAGGATAAATCATTCAAAATGTATAAACAATGGGAAAAAGAAAAAGCAATACAAGTTGAAGCATCTGTATATGAAAGGCAAGTTGGGCAGAACAGGGGGATATGATGGAGACATACAAAAGAGCTTTTAAGCAAGCTTCAGTTAGGCCAATAATTAGGCCTACCCATCAGTTATTGAGGACTTACCCCGGTTTAGCTGCGGCACAGCTTGCCCTTTATTTTGTACAACACACCAATTAAATTAGGCAGAATCACTTTTTATATGTTTGGTTGACTGTTTAATTTTGATAATGAGAGCGCGATGCGCCTGCGCCATCACTTGGATTTGTTCCACTGCTGGGAAATAACTTAATACTCTGTTATTTATAGTCATACAGATAATATGACATCATTCGAAACAGTAAAATGTATATTTTTATTTGTGTACATTCAAAATGACTACAAAATATCATGCCATTGAAAAATAAATAAAACAACATGATGCGCTGCTTTAGCGCGTCTCGGTCTCCTTAGATCTTTCTGGCGCTCACCAAAAATGAACCAAAACACAGAGAATAGCCTTCTTGGCGCGCCTACTTTTGAAAGTCAACATTTATATTTAACGTTAAATGCATTATATATGCCTGAGTAGGGTTGGGTATTGGTTGGGTTTTATCCGATACCAGTACCTACTCTGTATTTTTCTAACGGTTCCGGTGCTTAAACGGTTCTTAAACCGGTACTTAAGAAAACGAAACCGCACACACTTTATCAAAAAAAATAATACCTGTGTGTGTTTTCTGAAAAAGATTTTCAGATTTCTGATAAAATAAAAAATTGTGCTGATGTAGCCGAAAACACTTAAGTTAAGATCAAAATTTTGTCTTCTCATATATATATATATATATATATATATATATATATATATATAACATATGATATATTATAGACTTTTACAAAACAGAGAAATGTCTGACACTGAGCAGAAATATTTAACACACATAGTATAGCCTCATATAAATATACTTGATATACTTCATACTTGATATGCAAGATTTGCTGTTGGCATTAAAATACTAGACTTACCCGAAGAGGAACACTGCAGCTGAACTTGAACTTTAGTCAAGATGCCCAGGCAGCAAGTACTGGCCATCGGGACTACCGGGAGATTCCCAGTGGGCTGACGTGCCTTTTAGGCCGACATCTCATACTTTTTTTCTTTTTCTGTTTTTTGTCTTAACGGACCATAAAACTCGTACATCGGCGGCCCATTCGTTTTGCTTAGTGCGTGCCGTGCCGGTGTAATGCATTAGTTAAAAAAAGTCTGCGTCAGTTTTTTTTTTTTTTTTTTTTTTTCTGATAGCTGACCGGCAAATGAAACACCTTGGCCCATTGGATCTTTTCTTGATTGACACTGGGCTGGTCCGATCACATCTTTAAACACTTCCCCCTTTGGCCTTTGAGCGAGCGTGCAGTGTGTCAGTGTGTATCTGTCAAAATAGTCTGAGAGGAAAAAACGCAAGGAATGTGCAGAGAAATAGCGTGAAAAATAGACACAGGCCCTTCAAGCAGACGCTGTAAAATGTGTCAAAATGTTTTCTGCAGCAGCAGGACCTTCATCAGCTCCCGTGGCTGATGATGAAGATAGTGAGGAGGATAAGGACGGACAGAGATGAGAAAGTGTAGAGCCTGCGTAAGCAGAACAGTTACTTTCAAAACACTTAGGCTATGTCATGAGTGTAGGAACCCATTACCCAGTAACGCATTATTTCCACATGCATAGTTGACCATTACCGTAATTTACTATAAATTTAATGAGACGCGTTTGTAAACCATGTTTTCCGCCAAAATAAGCTCGATGCAGTTTCCGTCAAAATAAAAGATCAAGTGCTTATATGTCTTTCGAGTATAGAAATTAGTACAAAACTAATTGTGAAAGTTTCCTTTATTTTTCAGTGCATTTGTTTTACAATAAATGTCTATTAGTGTGCTGCTATTATTATGGTCAAAATGCCAGGGCCGATTTGCCAGTCCAGCCCTGATTATGTGTCTACCACCGCGGACATTTGTCCTTTATCCTGTTGTTTGTGGATTTTACAGTGAGGCATATTTCTTTGTGCAGACATGAATATTATTCTTTCATATGGTTTTACATGCTATTTTGTATAGGCTACATTTATAAACACTATGCGGACAGGCTAAGTGATGATAGGGCTATGATGTTTGTCCATATCTACAGGGTAAATTAAGAAATGGGAAAGTAAAGTAATAAGTAGTGAAGTTACTTTTCAAATGCAGTAACTAGTAAAGTAATCTCATTACAATTTACAGAAGTAACTAGTAACTAATTACTTTTTTTGAGTAACTACCCCAACACTGCTGATGAGCAATAATGAGCCGGCACGCCCACACAATCAGCACTCACACACACACACACACACACACACACAGAACAGGGGCCTGTTGCACAAAACTAGGATAAGGGATTAAGCCAGGATATCTTGGTGATCCTGGCTCAATTGATCCGTAATCCGGTTGCACTAAAGCTGGATAGGGGGCAGGAGGATATGTTATGGTATAAATTACCATGGAGATTTATTCTGTGGAGCTAGCCTGCTCCAGACCAGGCTAAATTCCAGGATCTATTTAATCTCATCCCTAATGTCAGTCAGCAGTCACCACAAATGGAAACCAATAGTTATTTCACTGCTCACTATACATTGTTATCACATATAACTAGACCCACTGTCATTATTTAAACGTTTGTGATCATTAATTTCAATCATTTTGGATAAATAATGATTTTTAGATGATGTTGCTATCATTAGATAATTTACAGTTTCCCATAGACTAAAAGGCTATATATAAAATGATAGAATATTAGGGCCACAGAGGGGAAAAAAAGACAAGTCATAATATTGTAACCAGTTGTTTTAAAGGAGGACAGTTGTTAAAATGACAGATGTGGGGCATTTCGTGAAATTGTACTTCAGTATGGTTTCATAAACAAAGACATGCTGATGTGCCAGAATATTAAGTATCACATTGTCATAAGTGTCAAAACTGTAAAAAGAATATGTAGCTTTTCTGCAGAAAGAACCAGCCTCATAAATGTATGACTTTATCCTTTTTCCTCAGTGTGGCCCTAGTACTCTGTCATATAAACAAATACACAAATACACATTCCATATGAATATAAAAACACAATGTGTAACATTATGTTCCTTTATTGAATAAGGACAAAACAAAGCAGGTAAACCATCAGCTCCTTTCGAAACTGAAGTCACAGTGACTCTACAAGATGGAAAGCACAGAATCAAAGCATATTATACAAAATGATACATACACATTCAAAGGTCTGTATATAACACACCCTGCATGTCTGCACACTAAAATAAATGCAGGACAAATCCATACACATCAACTGAACAGACAAATGAATGGATGCAGTAGCCTCCCTGCAGCCTTGTATTACACACAGTATACCGCACAAACATCATAAGAGGCCAAATTCGTAAAAAAACGAACCCAAAAAAACCCAAATTCCTCTGCCACCGCAGGACATATTTAACCAAAATTGAAAGCACACATACTAACTAAAATAATTCAACACATATTGGTCCCTCAGCAGCCGACCACTGTCGTCATCAGGGAAGATTGCCGGATTGTCCCAGTCCATGGCTGGTGGCACTCTGGGGGCCCTCTCCTTCCTCAGGCAGGCCACATTGTGGAGGACAGCACAAGCCACAGTAATATCACATGCCCTAACAGGGCTGACCCTTAATTTGTGAAGGCAGTGAAAGCGTGCCTTCAGGAGGCCAAAGGTCATTTCAACTCTGGCCCTGGTCCTGGCATGGGCATGGTTGTAGGCCTGCTGTGCTTCCTGGGGGTCTGTGAAAGGTGTCAGGAGAAAAGGCTGTCAGCCATACCCCCTGTCTCCCAGCAACACACCAGAGAATTCACCTGTCAACACAAAATCTCATCATTACTACCTCATAAACACAGTGATATTCTTGACACAGCCATGATGGTTATAAATAGGGGTTGTGTGGCTTACCTTGTGATAGGCACTGATAGATTTCAGAGGCCCGAAAGAGTCTGGAGTCATGGACTGAGCCAGGCCATTTTGCCACAACATTGCTGATCACACAGTCAGCATTGCAGACCATCTGAAATCATAAGATGAGGAATATTACACCAATCAATGCACATCACTGGCAATGCAGAGTGTTCGTCAATGGACAATATCAAAAAGTTATGTTCACCTGAACATTAATGCTGTGAAAGGATTTCCTATTCACAAAATCGGCCTCATGGGCACCTGAGGGGGCTTTATCCTTATGTGTGTGCAGTCCACTGCACCAATGACATTGGGGAAACCTGTCACACAAAGTAATGAGTATCCTACTATGTGTTAACAGTTGTCCTGTAATTTGTAGATCCTCTTACCTGCAATCCTATAGAACTCCTCTTTGATGTCACAGAGTCTTCTGTGGCCAGGGAAGGAGATGAAGACATCTGCTAATGCTTTGATTAGAGGTGGGCAGATCGATCCTTGAGTATCGATATATCGATACTGACGTGGTATCGAAAAGGATCGATCCTCACATAAAAATATCGATCCAAATGTGTGGGGTTTTTTTTACCAGTAATTTTTATTAATTTAGCACGCAATTCAGTGCGTAAAATAAGCTTCTAAGTGGAAAAATAAGCGAATGTTAGCGGATAATTGTGTAGGCTAGAACTTTTTCTCCTAGTCATCTGGATACAAGACGAAACCAATCAATCACAGAGCGTTCGATGCTGGTGCTTCGCTGAGCTCACAGGACCAGTGCGTTTGGGAAACAAAGCCTTGCTTAGATGACAGAGAAACAATCGGGTATTTTTTTTTTAATAAACAAAGCAAAAGTGTATATAACGGTTCAAAATGTTGACGTCAGTAAGATTTTTTTAATGAAATTAATATTTTTATTCAACAAGGAGCAATGCATTCAATTGATCAAAAGTGACAGTCAAGGGTTTTTCACTGTTAAAAAAAAACTACTTCATAAATGCTGTTCTTTCAACTTTGTTCATCAAATAATTCTGCATCATGGTTTCCACAAAAAATATGAAACTGTTTTCAACATTGATAATAATAAGAAATGTTTCCTGAGCTGTAAATCAGCATATTAAAATGAATTATCATCATGACTGGAGTAATGATGCCGAAAATTCAGCTTTGATCACTTGAATAAATTACAGTTTAGTATGACATAGAAAACAGTTGTTAAATTGTAATATTACAGTTTTTACTGTATTTTTGATCAAATAAATGCAGAAGAGAATAAAAAATTACAGACCCCAAACTTTTAAACAGTAGGCTAGTGTACAATAGTACTTTTACTATAATTAGGGTAGTTTTGTAAAAGTCACTGACTATTTACAGGCGAGTTGAGAGCACAAATCACAAAATATTTAGTAGTCATGAAAACATATTCAGATTTAGCATATTAATGATGCATTCACCTCATAAATCATGACACACTGCTCTAGCACAGGAAAGTGCATAAGTTCAAGTGCATGCTTTTAAAACGAAAAAGTATTGGTATCGGTATCGATATCGGTGATACTGACCCTGTATTTACTTGGTATCGGATCGATACCGAAATTTGGAGTATCGCCCACCTCTAGCTTTGATAGCCAGACACACACTCCTTATTGTGCGGCAAATTGTGGCCTTGTTCAGCTGTTCTGCATCCCCCACTGAGTACAGGAAGGCTCCACTAGCAAAAAAGCGCAAGGCCACACAAACCATTTGCTCCACACTCAGTGCATGGCTCCGTGCAGTGCGGTGCTTAATCCTGGGACCCAGTAGTCTGCATAGATACCTGATGCCATCTGCAGAAAACTCTGTATCTTTCATATAGATGGTCATCAGGGAAGGCCAGTGGGTCCAACCGGTCCCTGAAGACCCTTTCTCGCCTGAAGGCTCTCCTCAGCACAAGTGCTTCTTCATCCACCACATCTCGCAAGAATGGGCATGCCATTGTCAGAGCAGAAAGGAACACACAATTTTGGGCCTTCATATAGGCTAGTGGCCACACCTGGTGCTGGGGGGGTGGGCAAAAGAGGCCGGTGCCTTATAACGATGACTTGGTTGTACTGATTGCTGGGAAAATAAAAAAAAACTTAGAAAGATGCCACCGTCCTGTGTGCTCACAATAAGAGCTCATATGTCATGGCTCACTTGACTTTACGAGAATATACCTAATTTTTATTTTGAGCTGTGTCATCTTCTTGGAGCTGGGGGAGGAAATAAAAATAATGATTAATACATTTGTGTTACAGTTAGCATACAGTGTACATTGAAGGCATATCTCACCTCCCTCTCAAGTTTTTTTATTTCAAGGTCCAGTTTCCTAATTGTCCTCTTTTTTATTTCGGACTCCAGTGCAAGATTTTCCATCTTTTTCTTCTTGTACTGAATGTCTATGTCTGCCAGTTCTATTTGGCGCCGGAGGTGGTTGCCATACAACTTTCTGATAGCTTGTGAGCTCTGTGAACACAATACAATTAGCGCAGCTGGAATTTGGCAGGATGTGGTGTCCTTTTATTAATACGCACTATGTTGCCAGGCTGGTTTTCCCACTGTATAGCATCTGGGTCCTGTAAAAGAAATTAGATTTTTTGATTTTGATGAGGACTCCTCACCATTGTAGAGTAAATAGTACTTTCACAGTCTTAACATGATACCTCATGCCTTCTGGAATCCAGAGAGATGGTCTCCTCCTCATCATCGTCTCCATCATGTGCTGTTGCTGCTGCACTGGGGCTTTCACCCTATCACATTTAATCGGATTCATATTGAAGCTAGTAGACAAGACATGCCAGGCCTACAGTATGCCTTTGATGGAGTACTCACTGGATCAGCATCGTCTGGTGCTTGTGCTGGTGGCTCTAACAGGAACACAGTGCTGCCAGACACTGCAAGGCAATAGGTAAACCAAAGTCAGACAGTCCAAATTGATTCAATATGAATGTGGTTGTATCCCATGTAGAGATGGAAGGACATACCTTGAATGAAGCGGGTGGCATCTTGGGAGGAACCTATGCTCGTCTCTTTCCCCCCAGGGATCCCCTCTAAGACGGGCCTGCCTTTATTTAGCTCCAAGGCCATGTCCTCTGCTGGGGTAAGGTCAGCCTTTGGTGACCCACCACCCGTGCCTTGTCTGTGGGTATTCTTTTTCACTGCTAAAACAGTACAGACAATGTGTGAGCAGGCACCTTCTGGGTACAATATATGCTTGTGCTTTGTTAAATATTAGTCAGGGACCATACCATTCTGCAGAATGTTCTTGTATTTGATTTTGACCTGCTGCCATGTCCGTTTTGGCCCGTTCATGTTTAATCTACATCACACGCACACACACACACACACACACACACACACACACACACACACACACACACACACACACACACACACACACACACACAAACACACACACACACACACACACACACACACACACACAAAAAACACTGCAAAGAATGACTTGGTATTTTTGTCTTGTTTTCAGTAAAAATATAAAAATAAAAAAAAATCTTAAATAAAGATGTATTTTCTTGATTTGCTAAATGACCTAGCAAAATAAGTATAGTTTAGACAAAAAATATAAACTTTAAGTAAATGTGTGCTTAAAACAAGCAAAAAAATAAAAAATCTGTCAATATAATAAGAAAAATTCTCTTGAAATAAGTTTACTTTTTCCATAAACACTTAATTTTAGAAAAGTTCTCTTGTTTCACTGGCAGATTTTTTTGCTTATTTTCCTAGGTAATTTTGCTCAAGAAAATATTTAAGATTTTTTTTTTGGTATTTTTTTTTTACTGAAAACAAGACAAAAATACTAAGTAAGAAAGACATTTTTGCAGTGCAGTGAGCAACCGACCTTGGGTCCTTTGAAAGGCACTATATAAATTAAAGTGATTATTATTATAGCTCATCTATTTATTCAATTAAATTTTATTTATATAGCACTTTTCACAATTGTTTCATTCTGTCAAAGCAGCTTTACATTAATAAAAGCAGGAGAAACACAAAAAAAAACGGTGGACAACATAAGAAGCAGAGTACAACGGCTAAGATTAAACCGTACTGAGCGTAGTAACGTTAAATAATAATGTAAGGCTTTAATAATAATTTATCATAGCTTTATAGTGTGATGGAGTTACTTTACACAATTTCACTCATATCTGCAGTGCATTTCAATTAAAAATTTAACCGTTTCATAATTACAGTACAACTGCGTTTTTGGAGATGTGAATTAAATATTTGAATTGTAATTGTGATGTTTCAGCGGAGCGGTGAGTGTGTAATTGTGCACTACTTACGCATTCAGGCGGTCTGCAATACTTTGCCACGCTTTTTCTCTTTGCTTTATCACTGTGGCGGTGTTGCCTTTCTTCTTAATTATATCTTTTACCTCCTCGTATGCCTCCATGAGGATTTGTGCTTCCGACGGGGAAAAGTACGCGGCTCTAGTTGCCATGGTAAATCAGTTAATCTGTGATCTGTGGCGGGGTCTATTTGAGTGAGCCGTGAGCGCGCACCTATCCAGGATTGGTTTCACCTGGCTTAATGAATCCGTGTCTGCTCATCCTGGCTTGGTCTTTGTGCAACCAATTAAGCCTGGACGCACATGTTTTGGCTTCATTGAGCTCAGCTGAGTCATTTATCCCGGATGTCTTAATTCTACTTTTGTGCAACAGGCCCCAGGAGACAACAGAGAGACATAGGATTTATGAACCGTGACAACTATAGGCTACATTTCATTTTCTCATCAAACATCTAGACTAACGAATGGCTCGGCACAACAGAAGAGCCTAGAAAGGGCTTTCTCTCTGAGTAGACCAGCAGTTGGTCTGAATTTGCTATAACCTATAGCCTATTTTCCGGACTGTTTAGGCTAAGTCACGTTTTATCATGAAACACGCTGTGATTTATTCCAAAGTGACTCAGGCATAGGGTTGGGTACCGAAACCCGGTTCCAATTGGGAACCGGATCTGACATAAACGGTAGTATCGAGACCGAATAAGAACGCAACTTTCGGAGCCTGATTTCGGTGCCTGACTTTTTTCACCGCCCCCTATAAAACATCTCGCGGCACGAATGATCCAATAACAAAACATCTCCAGTTAACCAGCAGAGCATTCATTTAGTTTGTTTGTTAAATAAGAGACGATCTAGCGCTGAACTGTGTTTTTTAAATCAAGTGATCAAAGTGCTCGTTGCCGCTGCGATCAGTGGCGCGGATACAGTGTTTTCTCTTGTGGCTCGCGCACACCGCACTTTCTTCACTCGGACGCGCGCTTCAATACGTTGCAGAGATCGATCTATTTATGAGGCGCCGTCTATATGAGTATGTGCGCGGAGAGTTTGTGTGTGCGTGCTCGCCTCTCATTTCACGCGAATATTTTTTGTCCTTTCGAGCAATAAACTGAAAGTAATGTGAATATTGCCACTGGCCGAAACCCCGTCTCCGTCTCCGTCTCCGTCTCCGTCTTCATTTCCCGCTCCCCTTCGCACCAGCAGCTACGTCACTCAAATCGATCTCTATGACAACGGTGCAACTGCAAGCACACACACACAGGCATGCACGCACCACTTAAACAGATCAGAGCTTTGCACGCAGACAAACACGGCTTGGGTAACGCAGGAAAGCGCGTTCCTATAGTCTAGTAAAGTAGTGTAGTTACCGATATTTTTAGTGTAATGCGTTACTTTATTTCGTTACCCAAAAAAGTAATATCGTTACTGTAATTCGTTACTTTGTAACTTGTTACCCCCAACACTGCTCATCAGCGATCTAGCTCATCATTCCAGTCACCAGCTGCAGCTCATCTCATCACCCTATATATACTCACCACTTTCTCATCTCCTTTGTCAGATCGCTGTTTGTGGTGTCCCGGTGTGTTTTCCAGTCTGCGTTCGAGTCTTGTGCCTTCCGTGTTCCTGTTCCTGTTCGTGTTCCTGTGGATTTACTTTGGATTTATCTCACCTCTGGACTCTCCTCATCGCACTGCTGCACATCCATCACCGGGTTCATCTGGCCACCGGGGTCCCTGCGCCGCTAGCCTGTTCTCTGGACTTTTTCATCATTAATATCACAATAAAGGAGTTTACTTGCATCTTGCTTCCTTCCATCATTTCATGACAGAACGATCTGACCCGACCATGGAAGCATCGAGTGGCTCTTCAAGTTCACTGGAAGTATTTGTGAGCAACAGCATACAGAGAATGGACGCTCAAGAGGAAAACCTCAACGAGACAGCTCGCGCTGTTCAGGCTTTAGTGGCGCAGGTGTCCGGGCTCACCCAGCAGATTCAACAGCTTCGCATTCCCACTGCGCCACCCGCGCCGCCGATTCCCCCACCACCACCAGCACAGCCCTCCCAGTCGGAGCCCCGCCTGCCGGTTCCCGAGTCCTATTCAGGTGAACGTAATTACTGTCGAGCTTTCCTAACCAGGTGCTCAATTCATTTCTCTCTTCAGCCCAGGACATTCCATGATGAGCGAACCAAGGTCGCGTTCGTATTGACGCTTCTGACTGGGAGAGCGGCGCTTTGGGGAACGGCGGTGTGGGAAAATCAGGACGAATGCTGCTCCTCGTTCCAGAGGCTCTCCGACGAGATGAGGCGAGTGTTTGATCGCGCTGTTGCGGGCAGTCCCTGGAGAGATCCGTGTCGGATTTTTCGATTGAGTTTCGAACCCTTGCAGCAGAGAGCCAATGGAACGAGGAGGCGCAGTGGGACATGTTCCTGCATGGGCTGGCTGACCGCGTCCAAAAGGAGATCTACACCATGGACCTTCCCACCAAGCTCAATGACCTCATTGCTCTGGCCCTGAGAGTGGACGCACGTCTTTCCCATGTAGATCGACGTTGTCAACCTAACCATCCTTCTGGAGGGATCGAGGGACAGCATTCCGGAGGCGGGGACGCGGTCAGCCCCGTCCACGATCACGAGCCCATGCAGGTGGGTCGAGCCCGGCTTTCCCGGGAGGAGAAGGAGAGGCGGAGATCCCTGGGTTGGGTACAGTTGTGCGTTAAAAAGGCCCAGCCCGACAGTAAGTATGAGGCTACTGTCGGGTGGGATCTCTGCCGAGAAGACCTCATCAACATCTACTCTCCTTCCGGTAAGACTTCGATGGTCAACTCACCTCCACGACTGTCGAGCACTTCTGGATTCAGGGGCTGAGGGTAATTTCATGGACCACACTTTTGCACACAAGTTTCAAGTTCCCCTCAGACCCCTCACGCACCAGATTGCAGTACACGCCCTCAATGGTCAAAAGCTCCCCACCATTTCACTGGCCACCGAAGACATCACCCTCATCACATCAGGCAATCATACTGAGACCATCTCCTTTTACATTCTGGACACTCCTCTTGCAACCATCGTCCTTGGTCACCCCTGGCTCACCCGTCACAACCCCAAAGTGGACTGGCAGTTAAAGTCTGTGTCGGCGTGGAGTAATTTTTGTCATAAGTCTTGTCTGGTGTCTGCTTGTCCGTCTGTTTCTGTCCCTGTGTTTCAGGAGGAGGCAGTGGATTTATCTAACGTGCCCGCGGAGTACCTGGACCTGAGGGAGGTGTTCAGTAAGTCTCGGGCTGCTTCTCTTCCCCCGCATCGTCCCTATGACTGTGCTATAGAGTTATTGCCAGGTACGTCTCCACCTAAGGGCAAGTTATATTCACTCTCTGTCCCAGAGAGAGAGGCTATGGAGAAATACATTTCTGATTCTCTAGCAACGGGGTTCATCCGGATGGATCGTTGCGACCTTGTATTGATTACCGGGGGCTGAACAGCATCACAGTAAAGAATACTTATCCTTTGCCGTTGATGTCTTCAGCCTTTGAGAGGTTGCAGGGAGCATCTATATTCACGAAATTGGATTTACAGAATGCTTATCATTTGGTCCGCATCAGGGAGGGGGATGAGTGGAAGACCGCTTTTAACACCCCCAGGGGGCACTTTGAATACTTGGTTATGCCTTTTGGCCTTTCCAACTCCCCAGCGGTCTTCCAGGCACTTGTCAATGACGTATTGCGTATGGTTGATCAGTTCATATATGTCTACCTGGATGACATATTGATTTTTTCGTCGTCTCTCCAGGAACACGTGAAGCACGTCCGACAAGTGCTTCAGAGGTTGCTAGAGAATGGGCTTTTTGTCAAGGGGGAGAAATGCGCTTTTCATGCACAGTCTGTTCCTTTTCTAGGCTACATCATCTCGGATGAGGGAATGCGCATGGATCCTGAGAAGATCAAGGCTGTGGTGGATTGGCCAAGTCCAGATTCCTGTAAGGCCCTACTGAGGTTTCTGGGGTTCGCCAATTTCTACCGGTGTTTCATTCGCAATTTCAGCCAACTAGCCACGCCTCTGACCGCCTTGACCTCCCCAGAACGACGTTCAGGTGGTCAGACGCAGGCGAGGCTGCGTTTGCCAAACTGAAGGGTTGCTTCGTTTCAGCCCCCATCCTGATAACCCCTGATCCATCACGTCAGTTCGTGGTGGAGGTCGATGCGTCAGAGGTGGGGGTAGGTGCAGTGCTATCCCAGCGTTCTCCTTCAGACGACAAGATGCATCCTTGCGCGTTTTTGTCTCATCGTTTATCCCCTGCCGAGCGCAATTATGACATTGGCAACAGAGAGTTGTTGGCGGTCAAGTTAGCATTGGAGGAGTGGCGCCACTGATTAGAAGGGTCGGGGGTATCTTTTATCGTCTGGACCGATCACAAGAACTTGGAATACATTCGGACTGCTAAAAGACTAAACTCCAGGCAGGCTCGGTGGGCTCTTTTTTTCGGTCATTTTGATTTTACTCTCTCGTACCGCCCGGGTTCCAAAAACATCAAACCCGACTCTTTATCGCGTATTTTTGACCGCTCCCAATGCCCGTCTACTCCCGAGTGCATTTTACCAGAGACTCTATTCATCTCTACACTCACATGGGAGATCAAATCGAAGGTCAAGAAGGCCTTAGAAGGGGTAACGCCTCCGGCCCGTTGTACACCGAATCGTTTATTTGTGCCTGAGGGTTTACGGTCCAGCGTTATTCAGTGGGGACATTGTTCCAATGTGGCTTGCCATCCAGGAGTTAATCGCACAAAATTTTTAGTCAAGCAACGATTCTGGTGGCCTCTCATGGCTCGTGATGTTCACAGTTTTGTCTTGGCTTGTTCAGTTTGCGCCACGGGTAAGACTTCTAATCGACCTCCAGATGGGTTACTTCAACTGCTGCCGGTGCCTTCGAGACCCTGGTCCCATATCGCTCTAGATTTTATCACCGCCCTCCCACCCTCCCAGGGTCACACGGTAGTTTTGACCATGGTGGACCGGTTCTCGAAGGCGGCCCATTTTGTTCCCTTGCCCAAATTACCCTCAGCCAAGGAGACAGCGTTGATTGTCGTTAACCACGTCTTTCAGCTACATGGCCTCCCGACAGACATGGTTTCTGACAGAGGACCCCAATTTGTGTCCAAATTTTGGAGAGAGTTTTGTAAATTCCTGGGTGCGACTGTCAGTCTGTCCTCTGGGTTCCATCCCCAGAACAATAGTCAAACTGAGCGAGCCAACCAGGATTTGGAGAGAATGTTGCGATGTTTAGTGTCCAAGAATCCTTCCTCTTGGAGTCAGCAATTGTCTATGGTGGAGTACGCCCACAACACGTTGCCAGTGTCATCCACGGGCCTATCACCGTTTGAGTGTAGTGTAGGGTACCAGCCACCAATTTTTCCTAGTCTGGAATCCGAAGTCACGGTCCCCTCCGCCCACGCCTTCGTCCAGAGGTGTCACCGCACTTGGACTAGAGCCTGTGAGACTTTACTCCAAGTGGGGGCGCGCACCAAGGCCAAAGCCGATCGCTACCGGCGTAGGCCTCCCGTATACGTCGTCGGTTCCAAAGTGTGGCTTTCTACCAAGGATATTCCTCTCCGCTCCGTTTCGAATAAGCTTGCACCTAAATTCATTGGCCCATTCTCTGTCACTAAAATCATTAGTCCGGTGACAGTCCGCCTCAATCTCCCTCCAGTGTACAGGAGAATTCATCCCGTTTTTCATGTGTCCAAAATTAAGCCCGTTTTCTTTTCTCGCATTAATCCGCCAGCCCCGGTAGGCTTGTATTATTAGTGGATAAAAGCAAGATGAAAAATAAGTTATAACTGTAATTAAACTAAACTATACCTGTTCTGTCTCCACACAGAATATGTTCTCTGGCTCTGATGGCATTATTGTCTGACTCCGGCTCGAACTGAACACCGCTAATACAGTTTCTGTTCTGATATTAGCTCTTGAAGCTCCGCCCCCTGTGCTGGGAGCAGCAGCTCATTTGCATTTAAAGGGACACACAAAAACATGCTGTTAAAAATGATGTGTGGGGCATTTTGAGCTAAAACTTCACACACACACTCTGGGGACATCAGACCCTTATTTTACATCTTGTGAAAGGGTGTAATCGATGCCCTTCAAGCCTGACCGTTGTTGTACACACAGTGCAGCTGTGAATGCAATATTTATATTGTAAGTATTTTAGAACTAGCAGATATTTATTCTACTATTATGATACACCAATCTTACATTCTGAGCAATGCAATACTTGTCAAATATATTTGTTTCAGAGACATTTTCATTGTTACAGCGTCTGTTTCTACAGGAATAAACTTCAACATAAGCCTATACTATCAATGAAGTGGGGTCTTACTTTTTTAATCAGTTTTATTTAGATAAACATGACACAATATAACATAACGACTACATGAAAGCAGCTTTTACTGTAATAAAAAACTCCATTTGTGAGCTTTAGAGGAACTGAAGGGCGTTAATGCGATCCGGACATCATACGCCATATTGATGTTATCATCTTTTTCTTTTTTATTGGCGGCTCGTATTCTTAAATAGAGCATTACCGCCATCTACTGTGTGTTATGTATCAGAAACTCTTTTCCCTCTCCTCCCTGATCAGAAAAAACAACACAACTTTTAGGCCTAACTATATTCTTTCAATTAATTGAGCTCTATTCAGAAATTATATTAATGGACTATCTTCTCCTACTGGATTCAAAAGCTTCCAAAAAGTTAATTGCCGTTCTCCTTTCTTCTGTTAGTTTATTTCTTTCCTCTATACATCTGTTACACTGCATTAATCCACTGTTTCTCCGACTCCACACCAATCACATCATCCTGTCAGATGTTTTCTTATCATATACACTGCTGAATTAAGTCCTGTATGTCCCAGTCTGAGTCTAGATAAAATACAATCTTCTTTCCTCCACCTGAATCCCTTCCTCTTCCTACTAATGGTTGTGTTAAATGTAGATGCCTACCCTTTTGGTCATTATCACAATAAATCTGCCATTTTTAAATTAATGTGACCGAGCGTTCTAACAGGGTTCGCCTAACACTTAGAGATAAGAAAACAATAAACGATAGCAGTTGGAACTCTTCACTCTTCTCCACTTTATTATTCAACACCTCAGATCACCAACTCCAAAAACCCGCGACACTCCAGTACCAAGTGCGCATGACACATGCCTATCTACGGCAAGCCCCGAAGGGAAAAATACATTGCATACACACATATACAACGAGCGCCAGTACATCCAGAATTAGTGCATCATAACAGAATTCAACAAAGTCTGTTACATACGTCCCCCCCTCACAAAATAAACGTCCCCGTTTATGTTTCAGAATAATAACATCAACCGTCATAAACAATAAACAGCTGTGTACAATGAAACACAAAACAGAGTACATAGCACATTACTGTTACTACAACAAGCCTATTAATAGAACACACTTTTTCTCTGTTACTACAGGCTCTACAATAGAACAAATTCAAACGTGCACTCTCCCATACACATAGGTATACAGTTACTTTAATACAACACAAAATCCTTCAAATGGCCCGGAGGCTTATGAACTCTCCCAGTCCTACTCATGTTTTGCTCAGACCCCTTAACTGAACATGGTGAGTCAGACAAAGCACTCGGATCTTTCTGGGGAGAAACACACTCCTCTCCACCAGAAACTCGTGACTCTATGGAAAGAGACTCAGGCTGTGAGTCCGGAACATTGGACAATGTCCGGTTCTGTGACACAAGAGAAACAGGCAATGTGTAAGGCCGCACCCTATTGTAATGCACGACATGCGCCCTCTCACTAGAGTCAAAAGGATCTACAATCCGGTAAGTCAGTCCCTGTTCCCCACATGAATCCATGACTTGCACTATTTTATACGGCCCCTTCCAATGGGGTGCCAGTTTCATGCGGCTCTCCACCGGATTGTGGAGCCACACCATGGCACCTACATCATAGGGCTGGTGACGCAATCCAACATCATGGTACAGTTTTTGACGGTCGTGAGCTGCCTCACTGTGCATACGTGCACTGCTAAATGCAGAGTTCAGTCCTGTCAGCAATTTGGAAACAAACTCAGCATGTGATGCTGACATCTGAGGAACAAGAGCACGGGTGGGTAACAGTACATCAGCAGGGACCCGTGCTTCCCGACCATGGGTCAAGAAGTAAGGTGTGAAACGAGTGCTGGAGTGAGTCGTTGTGTTGTAAGCGAAAGCCACATGTTTCACATAATCGTCCCATTCCCCTCCATAGGTCAAAAGAGTCTTAGCCAGTTGATCAATCAGGGTACGATTAAATCGTTCCACCATACCGTCCGACTGCGGACGGTAGGGAGTGGTGCGTGTCTTTTTGCTCAGCAGATGACAGAGATTCTGAACCACCTCTGCCTCAAACTGACGACCCTGGTCCGAATGCAAAGTCTCTGGAACGCCATGAATCAGAACATAGTCCTCAAACAGACAACGTGCTACTGTCTGTGCTGACTGATTAAGCAAAGCATACAGGTTGACAAATTTGGTGAAGTAGTCCTCAACAACCAGCACATACCGGTTTCCTTTCGAAGTCACAGGCAGCTCTAAGATGTCCATAGCCACTCTTTCAAATGGCCGTACAGACTGGGACCCCCCCATTGGTGCACAGAGGGCTGGAACCGGACCGCGCCGTGTCTGACACGCCTTGCACTGCTCACACCACGCTTTGATGTCCCTGTACATAGAAGGCCAGTAACAAAATTGTCTCGCGCGTTCCCACACACACTCCGAAGAGAAATGGGCAGAAGCTGGGGCCCCATGCAGCTGCAAAAGAATATCCGATATTAGAGCAGAGGGTACAACCATTTGGACTACAGGGGCACTTGTGAGGGGACAGAAAACTGAGCGGCACAACAGTCCATCAATTATAGAAAGACGGTTGAATTCAGTCCAGAGCTTCCGTAAGTACTGAGAAGCTTCTTGAAGTTTTCTCCTGGATGGTCTTTGGGATTGCATCACCCAGCTCAACACAGTCTTAATATCAGGGTCAGCATGCTGCATTGCCCTAATGTCAGATAAGCTGTGTGACAAAACATTCATGGATGACATGCAGTCTGAATTGTCATGTGAGTTGACAGCAGTCGCATCACCTGCCGAATCAGTGACTTCAGAGGAACATGGAATGCCATCTGTTTGATTAGAACTCACCACATTCACTTCCAGTACCTCTTTAACACTGGCCTCTGCCTCGTTAGGGCCAGGTGTCTCAGGGCGGCGAGAAAGCGCGTCCGCATTCTTATGGTTTCTTCCATCTTTGTGTACAATGACCCAATTCAATGGATCAAGCTCCAGAATCCACCTCCCTCTTCTTCCTGTTGGATCATCATCAATGGACATACGCCGAAGTGCCAAGAGTGGCCGATGGTCAGTGATAATGGCAAATGAGGCAAGTCCAATGTAATGCTTGAATTCCCTTACTGCCCACACAATAGCCCACAGCTCACGATCAAAGGTGGACCAACGCCTTTGTGTGGAATTCAATGCCCGGCTGGCGTATGCGACCACATGTTCAAGTCCATCTCTGTCCTGGGCAAGAACTGCACCGACGGCCAGGTTGGATGCATCAGTGTAGATTTTAAAAGGCAGACTGAAGTCAGGCAATACCACTACAGGATCAGATGACAACACACTTTTCAAAAGGTTAAATGATTTGTCGCACTCAGCAGTCCACACAAAGGGCACATTTTTCCCGACGAGATGGTTTAGTGGAGCAGCGAGTTTAGAAAAATCCTTGACAAATCGTCTGTAATAGGAACACAGTCCCACAAAGGCTCTCACCTCAGAAGGAGAACGGGGAACTGGCCAGTTCAAAACTTTCTCTGTGTTCTTTGGATCAGGTTGAAGACCGGTTCGAGAAACGACATGGCCAAGAAAGACCACGTGATCTCTGGCAAGGTGACATTTGCCTGGATTTAGTCTCAAACCAGCAGACTGAATTCTTGAAAACACCTCTCTCATGCTAGACAGGTGTTCTTCAAATGTTTTGTTATAAATTAAAATGTCATCGAGATATACCATGCAGATGTGCCACGGGAGCCCTCTGAGGACAAGCTCCATTAAGCGTTGAAATGTGGCGGGGGCGTTGGATAGGCCCATCGGCATGGACCGCCACTGATAGAGGCCCTGTCCCGTTGTAAAGGCCGTCTTTTCTCGGTCCTCCTCAGCAACTTCCACCTGCCAGTAACCGTTGGAAAAATCTAGCGTGCTGAACCACACTGCGCCTGATAAAGCATCCAATGTGTCATCAACACGGGGCAGAGGATGAGAGTCTTTAATAGTCACACTGTTTAATCGCCTGTAGTCTACACAAAAATGCCATGTGCCACACTTCTTTTTCACCAAAACAACTGGTGACGCCCAGGGACTACAGCTCTCCTCAATGACTCTAACAGGCCAGCCACTTGTTTCTCTATCTCAGCACGTTTTTCAGGGGAAGCTCGATATGCACGCTGTTTGATGGGAGTCTGCTCACCAGTTCTGATGTGATGTTTTACCAGTGTACATCTACTGGAATTCTGTTTGGAGGAGCTGAAGATATCATTGTATTCCAACAGCAATGCTGAAAGCGCAGCTCTCTCAGATTCAGAAATAGGTGACTCATCCAACGACACAGGAGGCGTGACCCTGGAAAAGGTCGCTGCAGCTACGTCAACTGGAGCATGAAACACCTGAACATCTGAGTCACCAACTGTGTAAAACTCACCCAGGTGCATACCTTGTTTTAATGAAATGTCCTGTCCAGTAGGATTCAAAACCCGAGCTTTTGTCAGTCCGTTGTGAACCATGGCAACTGTGTGAGCAACCACGAGACCGGAAGACTCCGCCACATTGGGTTCCAGATAGCCAACAAAGTCACTCGCCAAATGGGCTGCGTTGGGTGTACACACTTTAACTGCCACAACTGACTCACTGAGGGGTGGCAAGTTCATAGCGGCGGCCAGTGACACGTTGCAGCACAGTGGAACAAAATCTTTGCTGGTAAGGAGAGGAACTGAGATGTCCCACAGTTGTAGCTTAGCATGGCTGAGGTCCAGTAAAGCATGGTTCCTCAACAAAAAGTCCCAGCCCAGCAACACAGTCTGTGTGGTTTCTCTTAGCACATGAAATACATGCTGCCACGACTCAGTTCCCAGCTGAAATGTTACTGTGATGGTGCCGAGTGTATCTAGCATTTGTCCATTCACAGCACGGGCTGACACATAGTCCTTTTTCAATGGCCGATTGCGAAGTGTTGGAATTGACATACGGAAATCGGCACTCATGAGAGATACACTGGAACCAGAGTCCACTAAGATCTGAACCTCCACACCTTCAATTATTCCTCTCACATACGACACCAGCTCCTGGCCAGCATCCACAATCACATTGATGTTTTTTGAAATTGAGTCACCATCATCAACATTGTCCATTACAGGGCCCACTGGCAGCATAGCTGGTGTTTGGGCCTCAACATCAGCTAAAGTCCGTTTCCCGGCCCATTGCGGCGCTCCACTCCGCCAGGAGACATGAAACGCACTCCCCGCTTTCTCGAGTCATCCTCAACGCTGTTCCATCTGCGAGGACTGGGGCTAGGGCTGCGTCTTGCAGGAGACTGAGCAGAGTATGAGTCTTTATAACCACGAACATCCATACCTGATGTACGCTCATCAAAGTGTTGGAATGATTTCCTCTCAGGTGAACGGCCCCTCCGCGTGACTGGCATCCACGGCCCCCGCAGACACACTGGCACATTCCACTTGGCTGAGAGCGGCCTCCATTCCACTCATCCATTGCTCTAGGGCTCACACTGGACTTCAGTCTTTGGTTTTCATCACCCAAGCGCCTCAGTTCCATTCTCATATCTCTCATTTCTTCTGTTAATCTATCCACTGCTCTATATAGTCCTCCATTATCCATCACAGAGTGGACAGCAGCCACTGCACCACCATCATTATTACCATAGGCAGCATTAACAGGCATGTAATCAGTCTTTATTGAGTCTCTGGCATTTTCGCACCGACCTGCAATTATCACGGCCTCCTCTAAATCCGTTGCTCCCTGTTCATGGCATTTAGCTCTGAGCACAGGATCCAAACCGGCCAAGAAACGACGAAACTTTTCTTCTCTTTGGGCCTTGTCGCCATATTCAGGAAAAGCCTCGTCCACTAACCTGCTTATCTCCGCCGCATACACCTCCAAACTTTCCCGTGGAGCACGAGGGCGGGCTGATAAACTGGCTCTGAAGCGATCCATAAACTGCCTCTGCCCGAAAGCCTCCTTTAGTCTTTCCTTTACAGCTGTATAGTCAGCCTGAACAGTTTTAGGAAGGCTGTCCCACAGAAGAAATGCCGCGTTGCTTAAACGTGTCGGCAGAATTCTCACCAGCTCATAATTAACCGACGTAGGACCATCTCCCTCTGTGAGCGCTCTGACGGCGACCTCGAACTGCCGCGCCCAGCACAGAAAGCTCTGCTTCTCGTCACCAGAGAACGGCGGCGGTAGCTCGATTTTCACGTGCCTGTTGATCTTGTCGCGGTCCCGTCTCGAATAGAAATCCTCATCGTCTTTACACCACATGATGGCCGCGTCGACGTTGAACCCGCGCGCGCTAACTCTTTTCACTGTAAACTAACTAGTTAAACTCCCGCCGTAACACTGGATCACGTAAACGCAAATAAATTAAAACAACACCGCTGCCACCAATGTGACCGAGCGTTCTAACAGGGTTCGCCTAACACTTAGAGATAAGAAAACAATAAACGATAGCAGTTGGAACTCTTCACTCTTCTCCACTTTATTATTCAACACCTCAGATCACCAACTCCAAAAACCCGCGACACTCCAGTACCAAGTGCGCATGACACATGCCTATCTACGGCAAGCCCTGAAGGGAAAAATACATTGCATACACACATATACAACGTATATCCAGAATTAGTGCATCATAACAGAATTCAACAAAGTCTGTTACATTAACTTATTTTGTATTATTGATTTGATTTCTGATTTACTATACTTAATGCATATCTATATTTTCCTTTTGGCATAACTGGTTTTGCTCATTTATCTGCTTCCTCATTCCCTGATACTCCGACATGCGCAGAAACCCATAAAAACTAAACTATCTTATTTGTCTTCTGCATAATATATACAAATACCTGAAGAATCTCCATCAATATATCTTGTCTAGATTCAGACTGTTGAGCTTCCAGACGTAACAGGGCTGAGCTTCGATCTGATCAAATGAGAGTTTTGTTTAACCCCATCTCTTTTATTTTGTTCATTGTTAGTAATTCTCCTGTAAACACTGAAACTTGATCTGTTCAATCTTGGGATGATGTTTGCTACGCCCACCTGACCTTTAGATCTGTAAGAACATGTATATAACATTCATAATCTTTAACTATCTCTGCCTCTGACACATTTAGACCCTTATCCTGTCTTGCTTTCAATATAAGTAAATCAATGTTTGGTTGTGGTCAGATCCCTAGAGGTATTGGTGGTAATATTACCGCTGGGATAACATTATACTCATTTAATTTCATATCCTGCACTAAATCCTTAATAATACACCCAAAACTATACATTTTCCTTTTCCCATGTTCCCAACATGTCTCTAGTACCTCCTCTCTGTAGGCACACTCCTCTCCTCCGGTGATCAGCCCCGGCACAGTCGTGGCATCAGCTAATGTAATAATGCTGTTACGGTCATAAGATGGTGTGCAGTCGTGAGTATGCAGAGAGTACAGAAACGGGCTCATCACACAGCCTTGAGGGGCTCCCGTACTGATTCTCAGAGTGGATGAGGCGGTGTATCAGTAAGGTATGATCGACAGTATTGAAGGCTTTGGATAGATCAGTGAATAACACTGTGCAGTGTTGCTGTCTGTCCACAGACTCAATTAAGTCATAGTACTTTTAAGGCTGCCGTAGTTGTACTATGTTGTTGTTTCCTAAAACCAGATTGAAAACCAGACAGTGTATTATTAACAGATAGAAAGTCCTTCAATTTGCTAAAGGACTTCAGCCAGAACTGACAGCTTGGACATGGGCCGGTAATTATTTCTATGTGTGGGATCTCTACCTTTAAACAGAGGAAGAACAATGAATGATTTCCATAAGTGACAATAGAAAGATTGAGAATATGAGTCAGAGGTGCTGCGAACTGTAAGATAAGTGATCAGGACCTGCTGGTTTAGCGGCACCTAAAGGTGTAAGGGCTCTGCACACCTCAGAGATTGAAACGCTTGGCTAGACACACAGCTCTCTGACTGAGCCATCGGAGGCTTCACATGAACACCACTGAGGGAATCACACACAGAACCAGAAGTTATGAAGAGTTCACTGAAACTTCATCAGTGATTGTCCTTTATAATACATGATGGAAGTCCTGTACCGTTATTATTCTCAATCAATGATTTGACTGTTAAAAGTTGATGAATTATTTAGGTTGCTCGATGTTTGTATAAGGAAATGTTCAGCATGTATGTTAGGTGGGATCTAATGCTTTCAAGAGTTAGCTTAGTTGCTATTGCTAGCGTCTTTCTGGAATTGCCTTCCCTACCTTACATACCCTACCTCTAGCATACTAACTACTCATATACCCTACCTCTAGCTTACTAACTACTCATATACCCTAACTCTAGCATACTAACTACTCATATACCCTAACCCTAACTTCTCATATACCCTACCTCTAGCATACTAACTACTCATATAACCTAACTCTAGCATACTAACTACTCATATACCCTAACCCTAACTTCTCATATACCCTAACTCTAGCATACTAACTACTCATATACCCTAACTCTAGCATACTAACTACTCATATACCCTAACCCTAACTTCTCATATACCCTACCTCTAACATACTAACTACTCATATACCCTACCTCTAGCATACTAACTACTCATATACCCTAACTCTAGCATACTAACTACTCATATACCCTAACCCTAACTTCTCATATACCCTACCTCTAACATACTAACTACTCATATACCCTACCTCTAGCATACTAACTACTCATATACCCTAACTCTAGCATACTAACTACTCATATACCCTAACCCTAACTTCTCATATACCCTACCTCTAGCATACTAACTACTCATATAACCTAACTCTAGCATACTAACTACTCATATACCCTAACCCTAACTTCTCATATACCCTACCTCTAGCATACTAACTACTCATATACCCTAACTCTAGCATACTAACTACTCATATTCCCTAACTCTAACTACTTATATACCCTAACTCTAGCATACTAACTACTCATATACCCTACCTCTAGCATACTAACTACTCATATACCCTAACTCTAACTACTTATATACCCTAACTCTAGCATACTAACTACTCATATACCCTAACTCTAGCATACTAACTACTCATATACCCTAACCCTAACTACTCATATACCCTACCTCTAGCATACTAACTACTCATATACCCTACCTCTAGCATACTAACTACTCATATACCCTAACTCTAGCATACTAACTACTCATATACCCTACCTCTAGCATACTAACTACTCATATACCCTAACTCTAGCATACTAACTACTCATATACCCTAACCCTAACTACTCATATACCCTACCTCTAGCATACTAACTACTTATATACCCTAACTCTAGCATACTAACTACTCATATACCCTAACTACTCATATACCCCAACTCTAGCATACTAACTACTCATATACCCTAACTACTTATATACCCTAACTCTAGCATACCCTCCTGAGACCCGAGAGTTTGCCTGGTGTGCATTTTATAATTGTTCTTGCTATTTGGGATAAGTAGGACCTAATAAGTATAATAACTAAAATTTGTTTTTGTACAGGAAGTAGTTTTTGCAGAAAATGATGTCCTCATGTGAGGACAGTGGGTCTATGATTTACCATATGATGTCCTCATGTGAGGACATAGTACTAGCAATCAAAAAACAAACTTAAATGGTTGTAATTCAAGAATGCTTTGGAATATAGACATATGGTTGGTATTGTTTTTAAGAAGACATTTGCCAGATTATTGTAGAAGTGAAATAAATTATGAAAGTGAAACAGAAAAAAAGTTATATAAGTTTGAGTTTATGAAAATATAGAATGTAAAAATATAATTATTTATATTTTATATAAAATATATATATTATAAAATATATTTTACTCTAAAACTGCTAGAAAATTAAAGCCAAAAATCTAAACAAGTTGTGTTCCAAATTTTAGGTTGATATCTCAAAAAATGAGCTTTCAGTAAGATTTTATTTGGGCGTAGTACCAAACTTTTTCACTAGATGGACAGCCAGCTTCCTTACTGACCATATAAGGGCGTCTCCATTTTCATATGTTTTGAGTGATCTGAACCATGTCTTTCCATAATTTCATACAATTTATGAAGTATACATCCTATTCAGAAATAGTATGGGTGTTTTGGCAGTATTTGATTTGATTTCAACCTCTAATAAACATAAAAAGAGCACATATGTGCGTTATAGCTCGCTGCTGCATCACAAATCGAGAATCCATCATATTTTTCTTTATATTCTAAACATTTTCAGACCTTTTTTTCTCATAACATTTAATTAGTGTTATCTTTTGAACTCTTGGCATGAAAACAAACTGAGGTTTCTACCAATCTTTCATGATTTTTCATGTTTATTTCTATTTCAAAATAAAGGCCTAAACACGCCTAATGAATATGAAATATTCTTGTTGCAAATTGATTTTATTTTAAAAAAAACAGCCACCAAATATGAAAACTAGAGATTGTAAGCTTTCAAATGATATATAGTTTGTCAATATTACTTTAGGTTTTTACTAAGGTATTATTGTTCTAAATATATATGGGCAAACGTCCCACCAGCTAACCATATGGTAGAATAAATAACGTAATATAGTCCCAATGTCCTCAAACGAGTACTTCACATTTACTGATGTCCTAGAGTGCTACTATTACTAAAATATGTCAAATTTTAATCCCCATATGATGATAGAGACAGTATTGTACATAAATACATTTGTTTCATTCATATAATTTGAATAGATTTTTTACCTGGGTCATTTTTCTTTCGGGAACTGGTGTAGAAGTGTTTTGCTGATATTCCAGCCATTTTCTTCTCACTGACATTGGTGTAATGTTGTGATATCACCACAAGATGGTGTGGGCAGTGTCCCTAAATGTGGCCAACTAGTCTAAGATTTACAAATTTGACTATCATTGTGTCAAGAGGCAAAAATGTAATGTCCTCATATGAGGACGCAGGGTCTCAGGAGGATACTAACTACTCATATACCCTACCTCTAGCATACTAACTACTCATATACCCTAACTCTAGCATACTAACTACTCATATACCCTAACTCTAGCATACTAACTACTCATATACCCTACCTCTAGCATACTAACTACTCATATACCCTACCTCTAGCATACTAACTACTCATATACCCTAACCCTAACTACTCATATACCCTACCTCTAGCATACTAACTACTCATATACCCTAACTCTAGCATACTAACTACTCATATACCCTACCTCGAGCATACTAACTACTCATATACCCTAACTCTAGCATACTAACTACTCATATACCCTACCTCTAGCATACTAACTACTCATATACCCTACCTCGAGCATACTAACTACTCATATACCCTACCTCTAGCATACTAACTACTCATATACCCTAACTCTAGCATACTAACTACTCATATACCCTACCTCTAGCATACTAACTACTCATATACCCTACCTCGAGCATACTAACTACTCATATACCCTACCTCTAGCATACTAACTACTCATATACCCTAACTCTAGCATACTAACTACTCATATACCCTACCTCTAGCATACTAACTACTCATATACCCTAACTCTAGCATACTAACTACTCATATACCCTAACTCTAGCATACTAACTACTCATATACCCTACCTCGAGCATACTAACTACTCATATACCCTACCTCTAGCATACTAACTACTCATATACCCTACCTCTAGCATACTAACTACTCATATACCCTAACTCTAGCATACTAACTACTCATATACCCTAACTCTAACTACTTATATAGAAAAGATAAACTGAAACAAAAAGCAAGTATTAAAAGTATTGATAGTTGATCCTAACAGCGGCACTGAGGTCAGCTGTGATCAGTCATGTGATGCTCGTCTCAGAGATGTATACATGTATATATTCACTGGTGTGTTACTGCAGGAGAGCCTTGTGTGTGCAGGTCCTCTTCTCTCTCTCTGTGTGTGTGTGTGTGTGTGTGTGTGTGTGTGTGTGCAGGTCCTCTTCTCTCTCTCTGTGTGTGTGTGTGTGTGTGTGTGTGTGTGTGTGTGCAGGTCCTCTTCTCTCTCTCTGTGTGTGTGTGTGTGTGTGTGCAGGTCCTCTTCTCTCTCTCTGTGTGTGTGTGTGTGTGTGTGCAGGTCCTCTTCTCTCTCTCTGTGTGTGTGTGTGTGCAGGTCCTCTTCTCTCAGTGTGTGTGTGTGTGCAGGTCCTCTTCTCTCAGTGTGTGTGTGTGTGCAGGTCCTCTTCTCTCAGTGTGTGTGTGTGTGCAGGTCCTCTTCTCTCAGTGTGTGTGTGTGTGCAGGTCCTCTTCTCTCAGTGTGTGTGTGTGTGTGTGTGTGCAGGTCCTCTTCTCTCAGTGTGTGTGTGTGTGCAGGTCCTCTTCTCTCAGTGTGTGTGTGTGTGTGTGTGCGCGTGCGTGCGCAGGTCCTCTTCTCTCAGTGTGTGTGTGTGTGTGTGCGCAGGTCCTCTTCTCTCAGTGTGTGTGTGTGTGTGTGCAGGTCCTCTTCTCTCAGTGTGTGTGTGTGTGCAGGTCCTCTTCTCTCAGTGTGTGTGTGTGTGCAGGTCCTCTTCTCTCAGTGTGTGTGTGTGTGTGTGCAGGTCCTCTTCTCTCAGTGTGTGTGTGTGTGTGTGCAGGTCCTCTTCTCTCAGTGTGTGTGTGTGTGCAGGTCCTCTTCTCTCAGTGTGTGTGTGTGTGCAGGTCCTCTTCTCTCAGTGTGTGTGTGTGTGTGTGCAGGTCCTCTTCTCTCAGTGTGTGTGTGTGTGTGCAGGTCCTCTTCTCTCAGTGTGTGTGTGTGTGTGTGTGTGTGCGCGTGCGTGCGCAGGTCCTCTTCTCTCAGTGTGTGTGTGTGTGTGTGCGCAGGTCCTCTTCTCTCAGTGTGTGTGTGCAGGTCCTCTTCTCTCAGTGTGTGTGTGTGTGCAGGTCCTCTTCTCTCAGTGTGTGTGTGTGTGTGTGTGTGCGCGTGCGTGCGCAGGTCCTCTTCTCTCAGTGTGTGTGTGTGTGTGTGCGCAGGTCCTCTTCTCTCAGTGTGTGTGTGCAGGTCCTCTTCTCTCAGTGTGTGTGTGTGTGCAGGTCCTCTTCTCTCAGTGTGTGTGTGTGTGCGTGCGCAGGTCCTCTTCTCTCAGTGTGTGTGTGTGCGCAGGTCCTCTTCTCTCAGTGTGTGTGTGTGTGCAGGTCCTCTTCTCTCAGTGTGTGTGTGTGCGCAGGTCCTCTTCTCTCAGTGTGTGTGTGCAGGTCCTCTTCTCTCAGTGTGTGTGTGTGTGCTGGTCCTCTTCTCTCAGTGTGTGTGTGTGTGCGCAGGTCCTCTTCTCTCAGTGTGTGTGTGTGTGTGTGCGCAGGTCCTCTTCTCTCAGTGTGTGTGTGTGTGCAGGTCCTCTTCTCTCAGTGTGTGTGTGTGCGCAGGTCCTCTTCTCTCAGTGTGTGTGTGTGTGCGTGTGCAGGTCCTCTTCTCTCAGTGTGTGTGTGTGTGCAGGTCCTCTTCTCTCTCTCTGTGTGTGTGTGTGTGTGTGTGTGTGTGCGTGTGCAGGTCCTCTTCTCTCTGTGTGTGTGTGTGTGTGCAGGTCCTCTTCTCTCTGTGTGTGCGTGCGCAGGCCTCTTCTCTCAGTGTGTGTGTGTGTGTGTGTGTGTGTGTGTGTGTGTGTGTGTGTGTATAAAGACGACCAAAAACTGACATCCAAATGATTTATTCCATCCAGCAAAAGAAGTGAACTCAACATGGCTGGCTTTAATTGCAAACATTTATTACATGTTCTGATGGAAACAGCTGATCCGTCACAGATGGAGCGGGGGAATGGCAGTGGTGCATGCTGGGACAGCACAGAGTAAACGCATGTGTGTGCCATTCCACCGCAACTCCACACACACACAGCCCGGGGCATCTGGATGCTTTACACTATGTTATTGGTGTTTCCTTAAAAAAAACACTAACAGAAATGATTAATAATAACCATGAACAAGGCATGCATAACGTGTCATCATCTTACTCAAATTAAGAGCTATTCAAGGACAGCTTTAAAAAACCATATACGGCATTTACATAAATTACATTTGTCCATGTCACCGATTAATAGCTGTCCTCGACGCTTCTGATCAAGGCAAGCTCTGTTAGACGTGTGTGTGTTACTCGACATTAGCATAATCGTGTGTGTGTTTAAGTGATGTCACACAGCTTCCCCATCTCACATTAAACACAACATGTACGGTCTGTCGGTCACAGCGGTGTGGACGAGCTTCTGGAGGAGGACCCGGGGGAGAACAGACAGATATGCTGAAGACGGCCACATCAGCGGACTGCCAATCAGCAGCCACGACTTCATCTCAAAGCCTCGTCCCACAGGAAGTGACACGCAGGGGAGGTCGGAGCACTTCCTGTGTATGGGCTCTCGGTGCGAGGACACGTGAAGAATCATTTACTGATGAACAGAAGACCGGCGGAGGAAACATCCAATCAGAGTCGAGAGAACTGACGTGTTGCTGTGAATCGAGTCCATGTGCAGAATCACTGCTAGTTTCTGATTTGGGTAAGAAGGAATGTGAGAAAGCAGTGTGTGTGTGTGTGTGTGTGTGTGTGTGTGTGTGTGTGTGTGTGTGTGTGTGTGTGTGTGTGTGTGTGTGTGTTCCTCTAGTCGATGTACTGTGAGAGCCAGCGGAAGCCCTCTCCGTAACCCTGTCTCTTCAACACACTGCACATGAAGACCTCCAGCGGCCGCGTGTTCAGATCCTTCACTGCGATAGTGCCCTGTGGAGACACACACACACACACACACACGCACGCACACACAGATCAGGACCTTTATCATCAATCCTTATCTTTCTCACCTCGTGGGTCACAATCACCTAAAGCCCTAAAATTATACTTATTTTATTTCATTTTGATCATATTTTTTAATGAAATTTTTTGGGAGATTTTTTTTTTTATTTGCCTTTAAATTACTAGATTTCATCAATAAAAAATAAATAATAATTTAAGCACATTTCTCACCTTAAATTGAAATGAACTCACACTTTCATGTATAACCCTTTTAATTCAGCTCTACATATCTGACATTGAGTGTCTTTGAGCTCGTGTGGATAATAATATCAGATGATATTTCCTGACTCTAGATGGGCTTATGGCTCTAGATGAGCTGGTCCTCCTCAGTGTGCATCAGATACACATGTAGACATTATCAAATCTTTTTTTGTTATTGTAAAGTTTTAGCATTTTTAGTTTGAATGTCTTCTCAGCATCACTCTGCAATCAACTCGCTCTGTCCAATCCCAGCACTGCATTACAGCACACAGTGTAGTAAAGGTAAAGCTGCAGGACACTGGACATGGGCCAGAGCTGAGGAAAAGGCTCAGGAGCGCCACCTTGTGACTAAAGTGGGGGTCACATATATAGCTGGACCACTTTCAGCCTTACAGTCGTCATCTCGGAACATCAGGAGCTCCGCTATTCCCGTGTGAATGAGGATTTGTTAAAGCTCCTGGGACTGAAAAGTGCATTATCAATGAAACGTCTTATTTTAATGCGCTTCTCAGCACAAGTGGTCAGTGTTATGCCCAGACACCACAGACTGCAGTGGTGAGGGACTGTGGGATTGAGATGGTGTCGTGTGTTTGGTCACATGGGTGATCCTGCTGACAGTATTAGGAGAGCCGAGTCCACAGCACAACTATAATCATAACCATACAGTAATATCACAGGAATCATTTTCAGAAAACTTTTTTTCCCAAGCGAATGAGAGATAAACACTGACAGCCAATCAGAGTCCATCCTGCTTTAACCATCTCAAGCATTTAAAGCGACAGGCCACACATGTGCAGCAACAGCCTCAAACATGAGCTCCTCATCTCCATCAGAGTCAGCGTCTCAGAGTCCGTCACGCCGCACACACACAACTGATACAGCAGCAGATTCAACACACTGATGAGTGGAGGAGCGCGGAGGAGGAGGAGAGTGTGTGAGTGTGTGTGTGTGTGAGAGAGAGTGTGTGTGTGAGAGTGTGTGTGTGTGTGTGTGTGTGTGTGTGTGTGAGAGAGAGAGAGAGAGAGAGAGAGAGAGAGTGTGAGTGTGTGTGTGAGAGAGAGTGTGTGTGTGAGAGAGAGTGTGTGTGTGAGTGTGTGTGTGTGTGTGTGTGTGTGTGTGTGAGTGTGTGTGTGTGTGAGTGTGTATGAGAGTGTGTGAGAGTTTGTGTGTGTGCAAGTGTGAGTGAGAGTGTGTGTGAGTGTGAGAGTGTGTGTGTGTGTGTGAGTGAGTGAGAGTGAGTGTGTGCGCGAGTGTGAGTGAGAGTGTATGTGAGAGTGTGAGTGAGTGTGTGAGTGAGTGTGTGTGAGAGAGTGAGTGTGTGTGAGTGAGAGAGAGGGAGAGTGTGAGTGTGTGTGAGTGTGAGTGAGTGTGTGTGTGAGTGTGAGTGAGAGTGTGAGAGAGTGTGAGTGAGTGTGCGTGAGAGAGAGGGAGAGTGTGAGTGTGTGTGAGTGTGTGTGTGTGAGAGTGAGTGTGTGTGAGAGTGTGAGTGAGTGTGAGTGTGAGAGTGAGTGTGTGTGAGTGAGAGAGATGGAGAGTGTGAGTGTGTGTGAGTGTGTGTGAGTGAGAGTGTGAGAGTGTGAGTGAGAGAGAGAGAGTGTGAGTGAGAGTGTGTGTGTGTGTGTGTGTGTGTGTGTGTGTGTGTGAGAGAGTGTGTGTGAGAGTGAGTGTGTGAGTGAGAGAGAGAGTGTGTGTGAGAGTGAGAGTGAGTGTGTGTGAGTGAGAGAGAGAGAGTGTGTGTGTGTGAGAGTGTGAGTGAGAGGTGAGTGAGTGAGAGAGTGTGTGTGTGAGAGAGTGAGTGTGTGTGAGAGAGTGTTGAGTGTGTGTGTGTGTGTGTGTGAGAGAGTGAGTGAGTGTGTGTGTGAGAGTGAGTGTGTGTGTGTGAGTGAGAGAGAGAGAGTGTGTGAGTGAGTGAGAGAGAGTGTGTGTGTGTGTGTGTGTGAGTGAGAGAGAGTGTGTGTGTGAGTGAGTGAGAGAGAGTGTGTGTGTGAGAGTGAGTGTGTGTGTGTGTGGTGAGTGAGAGAGAGAGAGTGTGTGAGTGTGTGAGTGAGAGAGAGTGTGTGTGTGAGTGTGAGTGAGTGAGTGTAGTGTGAGAGTGTGTGTGTGAGAGAGAGTGAGTGTGTGTGTGAGTGAGAGAGAGAGAGTGTGTGTGTGTGAGAGTGTGAGTGAGAGTGTGAGTGAGAGAGTGTGTGTGTGAGAGAGTGAGTGTGTGTGAGAGAGTGTTGAGTGTGTGTGTGGTGTGTGTGTGAGAGTGAGTGAGTGTGTGTGTGAGAGTGAGTGTGTGTGTGTGTGAGTGAGAGAGAGAGAGTGTGTGAGTGAGTGAGAGAGAGTGTGTGTGTGTGTGTGAGTGAGTGGAGAGAGGTGTGTGGTGTGAGTGAGTGAGAGAGAGAGTGTGTGTGTGAGAGTGAGTGTGTGAGTGTGTGAGTGAGAGAGAGAGCAGTGTGTGAGTGTGTGGGTGTGAGTGAGAGAGAGTGGTGTGTGTGTGTGAGTGTGAGTGAGTGAGTGTGTGAGAGTGTGTGTGAGAGAGAGTGAGTGTGTGTGTGAGTGAGAGAGAGAGAGTGTGTGTGAGAGAGAGTGTGAGTGAGAGTGAGTGAGTGTGTGTGTGTGTGAGATAGTGAGTGCGAGAGCGAGTGTGTATGAGAGAGTGTGAGTGAGAGGTGAGTGAGTGAGTGAGTGTGTGTGTGTGAGAGAGTGAGGTGTGTGAGAGAGAGAGAGTGTGTGTGTGTGTGTGTGTGTGTGAGAGAGTGTGAGTGAGTGTGTGTGAGAGAGAGTGTGTGATGTGATGGAGAGTGACGTGAGTGAGTGTGTGTGTGAGAGAGTGAGTGAGTGTGAGAGTGTGTGGAGTGTGTGGTTGTGTGAGTGAGAGAGAGAGACGAGAGAGTGTGGTGTGTGTGAGAGAGTGAGTGTGTGTGGAGAGAGTGTGGGTGTGTGTGTGTGAGTGAGGAGAGAGAGAGAGAGAGAGAGAGGGTGAGGTGTGTGTGAGAGAGTGAGTAAGTGTGGTGTGTGTGTGTGTCGAGAGAAGAGAGAGAGAGAGAGAGGAGTGTGTGTGTGTGAGAAGAGTGTGAGTGAGAGTGGAGAAGTGAGCGAGGTGAGAGAGTGTGAGTGAGAGTGAGTGAGTGAGTGAGACTGTACCTTGCCTGTGGTCTGCCCGTACAGACCGAAGATCTCGCGCAGCTTCTCCTCACTGATGGCCTCGGGCTTGTCGATCTTGTTGCCGAGGATCAGGATGGGCACGTTCCCGATGGTCTCGTCTGTCATGAGTGCCTGTTATTGAGGACAACACAACACACACACACACACACACGTGCGTTAAACACAGCAGACCCTCCACACACATCAGCTCAGGACTCAGCGAGCATGTGTGTGTGTGTCTGCAATCATTGTGTGTCCTAACCAGCCGCGACACGCCACGCCTCTATTCTAGAAACGGTTTCTATTTTCTGCGACGTCGCGCTGGAACAACAAACACAAAGTGTGGCGATGATGATCTCAGGCACTGTTTATGAGCTTTATTTAATGATAAAAGCGTGTCATGTGACTCTGAACATCATTTAGTGCTCCAGCTTTGAGGCTGTAAAAGCAACAGTGGATAATTCACCTCAGATCTTCAAATTAAACAAATGGAAACAAGAACGTTCAAACTGTGAACATACAAGTGTATTCTCTGACAAAGATTGCTTTAGTAACTCAGCCTTTGTTTGAATAATGTTTAAATGGTGTAATAATTGTGAATTTGATTATTGACTCCGCCCACACACTGTTCTGATTGGCTGTAGGTTTTGATTGATTTGAACAAGTGCTGCGCAGTTTACATTTGAACCCTGTATTTTATATTTTCAGATTTTACAGCTTAATCCCTTGTTTTGCAGTTTATATCTGAACCCTGTATTTTGCACATAGTGTTTGAATGGACATCGCCTACATTCTCTACATTAGTTTGCATTGCTGTAAGCTGCACAGTGATTGGAGGACAACACTGGACAGGATGTGGATAACAATATTGTAAAAAAAATGTTTTAAATAAATTGACTTTTTAAACAAAGTATGAATCAGCTCACATCTAACTCTGTCTTGGACTCGGCCAGTCTGCCGTGGTCTATGCAGTCCACCAGGAACACGATGCCATTAATGGCTGGGAGGTAGTTCTTCCACACGCGCCGAGCTGTAGAGAACACACGAACACACACACACACACACACAAGTGAGCTCAGAGGATCCGATCCACACACACACACACACACACACACACACACACACACACAAGTGAGCTCAGAGGATCCGATCCACACACACACACACACACGAGCTCAGAGGATCCGATCCACACACACACACACACACACACACACACAAGTGAGCTCAGAGGATCCGATCCACACACACACACACACACACACACACACACACACACACACACACACACACACACACACACACAAGTGAGCTCAGAGGATCCGATCCACACACACACACACACACACACACACACACACAAGTGAGCTCAGAGGATCCGATCCACACACACACACACACACACACACACACACCCACACACACACACACACAGCTGTGAGCTCAGAGGATCTGATACACACACACACAAGTGAGCTCAGAGGATCCGATCCACACACACACACACACACAGCTGTGAGCTCAGAGGATCTGATACACACACACACACATCAGTGAGCTCAGAGGGTCTGATATACACACACACACATCAGTGAGCTCAGAGGATCCGATCCACACACACACACACGTGAGCTCAGAGGATCCGATCCACACACACAACACACACACGTGAGCTCAGAGGATCCGATCCACACACAAACACACATACAACACACACACGTGAGCTCAGAGGATCCGATCCACACACACACATCAGTGAGCTCAGAGGATCCGATCCACACACACACACACGTGAGCTCAGAGGATCCGATCCACACACACAACACACACACGTGAGCTCAGAGGATCCGATCCACACACAAACACACATACAACACACACACGTGAGCTCAGAGGATCCGATCCACACACACACATCAGTGAGCTCAGAGGATCCGATCCACACACACACACGTGAGCTCAGAGGATCCGATCCACACACACATCAGTGAGCTCAGAGGATCCGATCCCCACACACACACACACACATCAGTGAGCTCAGAGGATCCGATCCACACACACACACACACACACACACACACACACACACACCAGTGAGCTCAGAGGGTCTGAGACACACACAGACACACACAAGTGAGCTCAGAGGATCTGATCCACACACACACACACACACACACACACACACACACACACAAGTGAGCTCAGAGGATCTGATCCACACACACACTACTCACCCTGAGCGTGGCCACCCAGGTCAAAGGTAGTGAAGGTCATGCCAGCGATCGTCAACTCCTCTGAGGCTGAGGGACACACACACACACCAGATCTGACTGAAATCACTGCAGTAAACACACACACACACACACACTGTCCTGCCTAACACAGAGCAGAAAGCTCGGTCTGGATTACACACTGCAAACTGTCAGAGATATTTCAGTATACAGTCAAACACAAGATTATTCAGACACCATATCAGTTTTGAGTGTGTGTATTTATATATACAAAATAAGTATACAGAGCACACACATATATTATGTAAACACAAACTTTTAATTTGGATGCGATTAATCGTTTCCCAACACTAACAAAAAGTAATGAAATGCATAAAGCCTGTATGAACACTGGATCCTCTCAAAGCTCCAGGAGTTCTTCAGTCAGGAGCGGTGACAGAGCTCCTCTGCTGCTGGGTTAGGGTTACTGACAGACGGCAGCAGGGTGTGTGTGTAGTGTTCACTCACTGGGGTGTAGGGTGTGTGTGTAGTGTTCACTCACTGGGGTGTAGGGTGTGTGTAGTGTTCACTCACTGGGGTGTAGGGTGTGTGTGTAGTGTTCACTCACTGGGGTCTAGAGTGTGTGTGTGTGTGTGTGTAGAGTTCACTCACTGGGGTGTAGGGTGTGTGTAGAGTTCACTCACTGGGGTGTAGGGTGTGTGTGTAGTGTTCACTCACTGGGGTGTAGAGTGTGTGTAGTGTTCACTCACTGGGGTGTAGGGGGTGTGTGTGTAGTGTTCACTCACTGGGGTGTAGGGTGTTTGTGTAGTGTTCACTCACTGGGGTCTAGAGTGTGTATGCATGTGTGTGTGTGTGTGTGTGGGTGTGTGTAGTGTTCACTCACTGGGGTGTAGGGTGTGTGTAGTGTTCACTCACTGGGGTGTAGGGTGTGTAGTGTTCACTCACTGGGGTGTAGGGGGTGTGTGTAGTGTTCACTCACTGGGGTGTAGGGTGTGTGTGTAGTGTTCACTCACTGGGGTCTAGAGTGTGTGTGTGTATGTATGTGTGTGTGTGTAGTGTTCACTCACTGGGGTGTAGGGTGTGTAGTGTTCATTCACTGGGGTGTAGGGGGTGTGTAGTGTTCATTCACTGGGGTGTAGAGTGTGTGTAGTGTTCACTCACTGGGGTGTAGAGGGTGTGTAGTGTTCACTCACTGGGGTGTAGAGTGTGTGTAGTGTTCACTCACTGGGGTGTGGGGTGTAGAGTGTGTGTAGTGTTCACTCACTGGGGTGTAGAGTGTGTGTAGTGTTCACTCACTGGGGTGTAGGGTGTGTAGTGTTCACTCACTGGGGTGTAGGGTGTGTGTAGTGTTCACTCACTGGGGTGTAGGGTGTGTGTAGTGTTCACTCACTGGGGTGTAGGGTGTGTGTAGTGTTCACTCACTGGGGTCTAGAGTGTGTGTATGTATGTGTGTATGTGTGTGTGTGTGTGTAGTGTTCACTCACTGGGGTGTAGAGTGTGTGTGTAGTGTTCACTCACTGGGGTGTAGAGTGTGTGTAGTGTTCACTCACTGGGGTGTAGGGGGTGTGTGTGTAGTGTTCACTCACTGGGGTGTAGGGTGTTTGTGTAGTGTTCACTCACTGGGGTCTAGAGTGTGTATGTATGTGTGTGTGTGTGGGTGTGTGTAGTGTTCACTCACTGGGGTGTAGGGTGTGTGTAGTGTTCATTCACTGGGGTGTAGAGTGTGTGTAGTGTTCACTCACTGGGGTGTAGAGTGTGTGTAGTGTTCACTCACTGGGGTGTAGAGTGTGTAGTGTTCACTCACTGGGGTGTAGGGTGTGTGTGTAGTGTTCACTCACTGGGGTGTAGGGTGTGTGTAGTGTTCACTCACTGGGGTGTAGGGTGTGTGTGTAGTGTTCACTCACTGGGGTCTAGAGTGTGTGTATGTATGTGTGTGTGTGTGTAGTGTTCACTCACTGGGGTGTAGGGTGTGTAGTGTTCACACACTGGGGTGTAGAGTGCGTGTAGTGTTCACTCACTTCACTGGGGTGTAGAGTGTGTGTAGTGTTCACTCACTGGGGTGTAGAGTGTGTGTGTAGTGTTCACTCACTGGGGTGTAGAGTGTGTGTAGTGTTCACTCACTGGGGTGTAGGGTGTGTAGTGTTCACTCACTGGGGTGTAGGGTGTGTGTAGTGTTCACTCACTGGGGTGTAGGGTGTGTAGTGTTCACTCACTGGGGTGTAGGGGGTGTGTGTAGTGTTCACTCACTGGGGTGTAGGGTGTGTGTGTAGTGTTCACTCACTGGGGTCTAGAGTGTGTGTGTGTATGTATGTGTGTGTGTGTAGTGTTCACTCACTGGGGTGTAGGGTGTGTAGTGTTCATTCACTGGGGTGTAGGGGGTGTGTAGTGTTCATTCACTGGGGTGTAGAGTGTGTGTAGTGTTCACTCACTGGGGTGTAGAGGGTGTGTAGTGTTCACTCACTGGGGTGTAGAGTGTGTGTAGTGTTCACTCACTGGGGTGTAGGGTGTGTGTAGTGTTCACTCACTGGGGTGTGGGGTGTAGAGTGTGTGTAGTGTTCACTCACTGGGGTGTAGAGTGTGTGTAGTGTTCACTCACTGGGGTGTAGGGTGTGTAGTGTTCACTCACTGGGGTGTAGGGTGTGTGTAGTGTTCACTCACTGGGGTGTAGGGTGTGTGTAGTGTTCACTCACTGGGGTGTAGGGTGTGTGTAGTGTTCACTCACTGGGGTCTAGAGTGTGTGTATGTATGTGTGTATGTGTGTGTGTGTGTGTAGTGTTCACTCACTGGGGTGTAGAGTGTGTGTGTAGTGTTCACTCACTGGGGTGTAGAGTGTGTGTAGTGTTCACTCACTGGGGTGTAGGGGGTGTGTGTGTAGTGTTCACTCACTGGGGTCTAGAGTGTGTATGTATGTGTGTGTGTGTGGGTGTGTGTAGTGTTCACTCACTGGGGTGTAGGGTGTGTGTAGTGTTCATTCACTGGGGTGTAGAGTGTGTGTAGTGTTCACTCACTGGGGTGTAGAGTGTGTGTAGTGTTCACTCACTGGGGTGTAGAGTGTGTGTAGTGTTCACTCACTGGGGTGTAGGGTGTGTGTGTAGTGTTCACTCACTGGGGTGTAGGGTGTGTGTAGTGTTCACTCACTGGGGTGTAGGGTGTGTGTGTAGTGTTCACTCACTGGGGTCTAGAGTGTGTGTATGTATGTGTGTGTGTGTGTAGTGTTCACTCACTGGGGTGTAGGGTGTGTAGTGTTCACACACTGGGGTGTAGGGTGTGTGTAGTGTTCACTCACTGGGGTGTAGGGGGTGTGTAGTGTTCATTCACTGGGGTGTAGAGTGTGTGTAGTGTTCACTCACTGGGGTGTAGAGTGTGTGTAGTGTTCACTCACTGGGGTGTAGAGTGTGTGTAGTGTTCACTCACTGGGGTGTAGGGTGTGTAGTGTTCACTCACTGGGGTGTAGGGTGTGTGTAGTGTTCACTCACTGGGGTGTAGGGTGTGTGTGGTGTTCACTGACTGGGGTGTAGGGTGTGTGTAGTGTTCACTCACTGGGGTGTAGAGTGTGTGTGTAGTGTTCACTCACTGGGGTGTAGGGTGTGTGTGTAGTGTTCATTCACTGGGGTGTAGAGTGTGTGTAGTGTTCACTGACTGGGGTGTAGGGTGTGTGTAGTGTTCACTGACTGGGGTGTAGGGTGTGTGTAGTGTTCACTCACTGGGGTGTAGGGTGTGTGTAGTGTTCACTCACTGGGGTGTAGGGTGTGTGTAGTGTTCACTCACTGGGGTGTAGGGTGTGTGTGTAGTGTTCACTCACTGGGGTGTAGAGTGTGTGTGTGTGTGTAGTGTTCACTCACTGGGGTGTAGAGTGTGTGTGTAGTGTTCACTCACTGGGGTGTAGAGTGTGTGTGTGTAGTGTTCACTCACTGGGGTGTAGAGTGTGTGTGTGTAGTGTTCACTCACTGGGGTGTAGGGTGTGTGTAGTGTTCATTCACTGGGGTGTAGGGTGTGTGTAGTGTTCACTCACTGGGGTGTAGAGTGTGTGTGTAGTGTTCACTCACTGGGGTGTAGAGTGTGTGTGTAGTGTTCACTCACTGGGGTGTAGGGTGTGTGTAGTGTTCACTCACTGGGGTGTAGGGTGTGTGTGTAGTGTTCACTCACTGGGGTGTAGGGTGTGTGTGTAGTGTTCACTCACTGGGGTGTAGGGTGTGTGTGTAGTGTTCACTCACTGGGGTGTAGGGTGTGTGTAGTGTTCACTCACTGGGGTGTAGGGTGTGTGTGTAGTGTTCACTCACTGGGGTGTAGGGTGTGTGGTGTTCACTCACTGGGGTGTAGGGTGTGTGTAGTGTTCACTCACTGGGGTGTAGAGTGTGTGTAGTGTTCACTCACTGGGGTGTAGGGTGTGTGTAGTGTTCACTCACTGGGGTGTAGGGTGTGTGTAGTGTTCATTCACTGGGGTGTAGGGTGTGTGTGTAGTGTTCACTCACTGGGGTGTAGGGTGTGTGTAGTGTTCACTCACTGGGGTGTAGGGTGTGTGTGTAGTGTTCACTCACTGGGGTGTAGGGTGTGTGTAGTGTTCACTCACTGGGGTGTAGGGTGTGTGTAGTGTTCACTCACTGGGGTGTAGGGTGTGTGTAGTGTTCACTCACTGGGGTGTAGGGTGTGTGTGTAGTGTTCACTCACTGGGGTGTAGGGTGTGTGTAGTGTTCACTCACTGGGGTGTAGGGTGTGTGTAGTGTTCACTCACTGGGGTGTAGGGTGTGTGTGTGTGTAGTGTTCACTCACTGGGGTGTAGGGTGTGTGTAGTGTTCACTCACTGGGGTGTAGGGTGTGTGTAGTGTTCACTCACTGGGGTGTAGGGTGTGTGTGTGTAGTGTTCACTCACTGGGGTGTAGTGTGTGTGTAGTGTTCACTCACTGGGGTGTAGGGTGTGTGTAGTGTTCACTCACTGGGGTGTAGGGTGTGTGTAGTGTTCACTCACTGGGGTGTAGAGTGTGTGTGTGTAGTGTTCACTCACTGGGGTGTAGGGTGTGTGTAGTGTTCACTCACTGGGGTGTAGGGTGTGTGTAGTGTTCACTCACTGGGGTGTAGGGTGGGCACGTGCTGGCCCAGTCTGTCATCTTTGAGCATGTGCAGTAGTGTCGTCTTGCCAGCATTGTCCAGGCCGAGGAATACTAACTTCCCAGACTTCTTGTACAGTCCTGAAACAGAGATGATCCGGTTTAGCTGATGTGTGTTCACACTGTTCTACAGCGAGGAGAAGCACAGCCACACAAGCCAGTGCTCAAACTAACATCAGCTTCAGTCCGTTCACACACTTCCTCCCCGCAACGTGAAGCACTCATGTCCTAACATATTTAAATAGTTTTTAGGCAGAGACTTGCAATCATTAAAGGAGTAGTTCACTCTAGAATTAACATCTCCTGATAATTCACTCTCCCGCACGTCATCCCAGATGTTCATGTTTTTGAGGAAAACACTCCAGGATGTTCCTCCATATAGTGACTTCAATGGGGTCCAACAGGTTGAAGGTCCAGATGTGAGTTTCAGTGCAGCTTCAAAGTCTCGACACGATCCAGCCGAGGAATAAGAGTCTTATCTAGACAAACCAGCAGTACAGAGAAGCTCTGGTAGTTACTGTACCTCACCTCTCCATGTCACACTAGTGCCGTCCGGATAGGGCTAAAGTCTCGACACCATCCAGCCGAGGAATAAGAGACAAAACATCGGCCATTTTATAACAAAATAAATACTTATATACTTTTAAACCACTAATGCTGGTCTTGCTCTAGCTGTGATGCGCCACACATTATGTAATCAGGGTGAAAGGTCACGTGTGTTCTGGTTTATAAATGTAGAGAAGAGTGAAACACTCCATCTCAGTTTCTCCTCCACCTTAAAAATCGTCCGACATCGTTATTTTACCATTTATTTCTTTAAATTTCTTTGTAAAGGCTTTTGAAGCTCAGTCTTTGCAGGTTCTCTTCGTAAACACTGGGTCTCTTACGCCTACATCACGCTTGACCTTTCACCCTGATTATGTAATGTGTGTCGCATCACCGCTAGTGCCAGACCAGCATCTGTGGTTAAAAGTATATAAATGTTTATTTTGTTCTAAAATGTGGGCTGGTTTGTCTAGATAAGACTCTTATTCCTCGGCTGGATCGTGTCGAGACTTTGAAGCTGCACTGAAACTCACATGTGGACCTTCGACCCGTTGGACCCCATTGAAGTCACTATATGGAGGAACATCCTGGAGTGTTTTCCTCAAAAACCTTCATTTCCACTGAAGAAAGACAGACATGAACATCTGGGATGACGTGCGGGAGAGTAAATCATCAGGAAGTGTTAGTTCTGGAGTGAACGACTCCTTTACCTAGATCACTGTGGTGTGCAGCGCATTAATAACCAGAGACGCATCAGATGACCTCGTCACGCAGAAGAGCTGTTCTGATTGGCTGTCACAGATTAAAGTCTCTTACACCCCACATCAGACAGGAGGAACAGTCTAACACAGTCCTGGCTCCGCACATCGGATGCTTCTATACGCTGATTTCACGCAGCCGTTATTTTGAAATCGAAAGCGAGGCTCCGGTGGGAAGAAAACCGGAAGTGTGGCCTTTAATCACAGGAGAGTCGTGAATGCGATGGCGTATTGTTGTGTTTAATGATGTTGTGTCAATTCTAAAACTGTACATACATTTCTTTTATACTTTAGACTATATACAGTGAAATTCATTTATAAATAAATTTTTTTTTTTTATATAATTCAAAAAGTAAAAAAAGAAGCAGGAATGAACTATATACATATCCTATATTGGATATTAACATCCAATAGTGTAAATCGCGGCACCAGCTTCAGGTTGGTAGTCCAAAGGCATTGTTGTTTATCTTTACTTCCGGGGTTTTTCCCACCGGAGCCTCACTTTCGATTTCAAAATGGCGGCTGCGTGAAATCAGCGTATTGACATGTTGAATTAGGCTACCCTGCGGTTATGAATTGTAATTTTATTTCTGTAACATATAGAGGACGAGACCTGTGTAAAAGCAATAAATAAACTTTTTTTTACAAATAAATACATTATTACCTAAATCCATATTCCTGACTAAATAAATATATAAATAATTTAATTTGCGAGGAGATAAAGTAAATAAATAAAACACATTTTTGGGGAAAACGCTACACTGAAGGTTGAGCTCCTGATGTGATCATGTGAAGGAGATCTGGAGAGAAGGAGACAGTGAAGATGTCCTGTTGTTGATCTGGGTCTCCAGAAGAGATGGACCACCAGATTAAACCTGCTAAGCTTCATCTCCATTAATGTAAAGTCACGGATGCTAAACCCAAGCTGAGGCTCTTCTGTGCTGATGTAGAGTTAGTCTATGACTCTGGTAATCCGCTAACCAGAGAGCCACTAACACTGCTGTTAAAACTCATGGTCTGATTATAAGTGACCTCCTAATGTCCTGAAGATGACAAAAAAAGTAAAAAAAAAAAAAAAGTTATTTATTTCTATTTATTTTTAATCATTTATTGTGTTTAATTTCTATTGCCTTAAAAGCTTTATGCATACATTTTAGTAGACGATCTCTTACTGTATCTCGTTTGAACATGTGCTTTATAGCCGTGCTCTACCTCGAGCTCCTTCTCCTGTCTTATGTGTGAGAGACAGGTGTCCCGTCATGTTCCATCAATAAAAAACAAATAAAGAGCCGATCGGAACACCATACACACACACACACTCTGAAGCACGTGTGACGCTCGCGCTGTTTGCCTATATGAGGACACGGATGCATGAACTTCATCTTTTTTGAAATATTGTATAAGTTTCATGATTGTATAAGTGTCATGATTTCAGTGAATTAGACTTTAGGATGAGTAAAATGTTACAGTGTAAAACAGGTCTGGCCGAGAGCATCATTACTCTGATTCTGAAGGTTATGAGAACACACACGCACCCGTAACACACACTCCGCAACACATCCCTAGGGGACACACTGCATACATCTCCAGGTTATAGGAGTTGTTGAACAGCCGGTTTCACTCTAACTCTGATGGGAAAATGATCTCGAAAGCGTGTTTGACGTGTACAGTGTGAAACACAGGCTGATGAACTCACAGAGGAACACGCGCGCACACACACACACTGATGAACTCACAGAGGAACACGCGCACACACACACTGATGAACTCACAGAGGAACACGCGCGCACACACACACACACACTGATGAACTCACAGAGGAACACGCGCACACACACACACACTGATGAACTCACCGAGGAACACGCGCGCGCGCACACACACACACACACACTGATGAACTCACCGAGGAACACACGCGCGCGCGCGCGCGCACACACACACACACACACACACACACAGATGAACTCACTGAGGAACACACACACACGCTGATGAACTCACCGAGGAACACGCGCGCACACACACACACACTGATGAACTCACAGAGGAACACGCGCACACACACACACACTGATGAACTCACAGAGGAACACGCGCACACACACACACACTGATGAACTCACCGAGGAACACGCGCACACACACACACACTGATGAACTCACAGAGGAACACGCGCACACACACACACACTGATGAACTCACAGAGGAACACGCGCACACACACACACTGATGAACTCACAGAGGAACACGCGCACACACACACACACTGATGAACTCACAGAGGAACACGCGCACACACACACACACTGATGAACTCACCGAGGAACACGCGCGCGCGCACACACACACACACTGATGAACTCACCGAGGAACGCGCGCGCGCGCACACACACACACACTGATGAACTCACTGAGGAACACACACACACGCTGATGAACTCACCGAGGAACTGCAGAACGCTACTGAAACCACTATAGATCCAGTCGAATATGAAGGACATGTCCGGGCCGGGAATATCTGGAAGAGAGGAGGACAAACATCATTAATCTCTACAGCTGAAGATGAAGAGCTACACACTCACTGAACACACACATCTGCACACACTCGCTGACTAACACACATCTGCACACACTCACTGAACACACACATCTGCACACACTCACTGAACACACACATCTGCACACACTCGCTGACTAACACACATCTGCACACACTCACTGAACACACACATCTGCACACACTCACTGAACACACACATCTGCACACACTCACTGAACACACACATCTGCACACACTCACTGAACACACACATCTGCACACACTCGCTGACTAACACACATCTGCACACACTCACTGAACACACACATCTGCACACACTCACTGACTAACACACATCTGCACACACTCACTGAACACACACATCTGCACACACTCACTGAACACACACATCTGCACACACTCGCTGACTAACACACATCTGCACACACTCGCTGACTAACACACATCTGCACACACTCGCTGACTAACACACATCTGCACACACTCGCTGACTAACACACATCTGCACACACTCACTGACTAACACACATCTGCACACACTCCTGAACAACACACACTCGCTGACTAACACACATCTGCACACACTCGCTGACTAACACACATCTGCACACACTCCTGAACAACACACACTCGCTGACTAACACACATCTGCACACACTCGCTGACTAACACACATCTGCACACACTCGCTGACTAACACACATCTGCACACACTCGCTGACTAACACACATCTGCACACACTCCTGAACAACACACATCTGCACACACTCCTGAACACACACTCGCTGACTAACACACATCTGCACACACTCACTGAACACACACATCTGCACACACTCGCTGACTAACACACATCTGCACACACTCGCTGACTAACACACATCTGCACACACTCGCTGACTAACACACATCTGCACACACTCGCTGAACAACACACATCTGCACACACTCGCTGACTAACACACATCTGCACACACTCGCTGACTAACACACATCTGCACACACTCGCTGACTAACACACATCTGCACACACTCGCTGACTAACACACATCTGCACACACTCCTGAACAACACACATCTGCACACACTCCTGAACACACACTCGCTGACTAACACACATCTGCACACACTCGCTGACTAACACACATCTGCACACACTCGCTGACTAACACACATCTGCACACACTCGCTGACTAACACACATCTGCACACACTCGCTGACTAACACACATCTGCACACACTCGCTGAACAACACACATCTGCACACACTCGCTGAACAACACACATCTGCACACACTCGCTGACTAACACACATCTGCACACACTCGCTGAACAACACACATCTGCACACACTCGCTGAACAACACACACTCGCTGACTAACACACATCTGCACACACTCGCTGACTAACACACATCTGCACACACTCGCTGAACAACACACATCTGCACACACTCGCTGAACAACACACATCTGCACACACTCGCTGACTAACACACATCTGCACACACTCGCTGACTAACACACATCTGCACACACTCGCTGACTAACACACATCTGCACACACTCGCTGACTAACACACATCTGCACACACTCGCTGACTAACACACATCTGCACACACTCGCTGACTAACACTAGGGGTGTAACGATACACAAAACTGACGGTTCGGTACGTCCCACGGTTTTGACGTCTCGGTTCGGTTCGGTTCATTTAGGTGGAGTGGGGGGTTTAGAAAGCTAAAATTGTTTTTGTTTTTAAACAGATAATTTAATTAACAAATTGTGTCCTTGTCTTTAAATTAATTCAATTACAAGTAAACGTTTCGCAAGGATAAAACTAATTATCTGCTAATGCTGTAAACTATATAGGAGCCCTTACTTGCACATTACTATAACATTAAAGCTTAACAACAGAGCCAAGACTTTTAGCCTAAATTCAGTTGCTATTTATTTTTAGATATAATAATAATCAACACTCAAGTAACAAATTGTATGAAAACATGTAAACTGCACATAAGGCAGTTTTTACATTAACATATGTTTTTACTCTAATTTATTATTGAAATATAATAATTTACACAGTTGCTGTCATTTTCATGACAGATATTTTAAACATACATAAAATAATCAAGATGTCATTAACAGGTTAAGTAAAATATAATATATAGGCTAATATAGTGCATTTATTTAGTGAAAGAGTTCATTTCCTTAGCAAACCAACAAGCTGTGGACACTGAATGACTTGCCTGAGGTAAATAAAGCTATGTGAAAAAAGAAGCGTTTTATTGACATATTTCCGCTGTTGAAACACTGACTGAGCGATTACACGAGTTATGATGCCTTTCAGTAAGTATACTGTATCTTTCAACATACCTTCAGGTGTCCATTCATGTTTATTCTGTAACTGAGGAAGAGAATCGCGTTTACTCGCGCTCCGCGCTGCCGCTTGAAATGAGGAGCCTAGTAGCCTACGGTGATCTGTCACGCCACATCAAAGAGCGCCAAAACGACATTTAATGTTTGAATTTCGTCATCAAATAGACAGAATTTGAAAGATTACACCTTGCTTATTATCGAATGTAACAAAACACTGAGCTTATTGCGATTAAATGTGGTTAATGGTGGTTAGGCAACGCTGTATTCGTTGTGTACACATAAGACATGAGGTCCAATGAGCCGGGACAGCAGGGGGCGGGGCAGCAGGGGGCGGGGCGGGCGTGTTCGGTACGCCATGAGAGTATCGCGATTCGTATCGTGGGTGGTGTATCGCGGTTTTTCGGTTCGGTTCGAATATCGTTACACCCCTGACTAACACACATCTGCACACACTCGCTGACTAACACACATCTGCACACACTCGCTGAACAACACACATCTGCACACACTCGCTGAACAACACACATCTGCACACACTCGCTGAACAACACACATCTGCACACACTCGCTGAACAACACACATCTGCACACACTCGCTGAACAACACACATCTGCACACACTCGCTGACTAACACACATCTAGGGCTGGGCATCGTTCAGAATTTTTCGATCCGGTGCCAATTTCGATACCTCAGTTTCAATACCGATTCCTAACGATACTTTTTTCGATACCATATGTTTTAAAATTAATTTCAACATCAACAAAAATACATTAAACACAAAGCTTTTATTTTCCACCTTAATTGTGAATCAAAACAGTTATCAAAATAAAATAAAAAATCTGGTAAAACTACTCACTTAGCATGTCCACAAAACGTATATTTTTCTCTCCGTTTTGGCCTTCCGTCCACACGGAGACGGCGTTTTTATTAATGAAAATGAAGCTTTTTTGAAAACGCACTCCATAGTGGATACATTTGAAAACGCGGCAATACATGAGAGCAGTTGCGTTTTAGACCAAACATACGGTGACTGCGTGCGACCTGGACCGCATCAGTGAATGGTGAGATATTTTACTAAATAAAATTATCCTGTCAGACGAATTGCGCGATTATTTTTCCATCTGAATCATATCAGTGATCTTTGGTGGGGATTAACACATGCGCAGTAAGGTGAATTAAGCGTTTTCAGGCGTTTCTCAAAAGTTTCTCATCCACACTGAAACGTCCGAAAACGCCTGAAAACGCTAGTGTGGACGGAGAGCGTTTATAAACGAAAACGCCGTTTTCAAATGTATCCGGATTAATGTAGACATAGCCTAACATTAATAAAATGACTGCCTGTCAGTCAGTCATCAGGGCAGGGGAGAGAAAACACCATTGTGGCTGCTTGTTTAGTAAGAGGAAGTGTAACGTCAACAGCACCGCGACCGCTTTCTGCTCGCCATTAAATTAATATCATATCGCAGCAAACGCTGTCTGCGTGAAGTTTTAAAAAACTGTTACCACACTTGAGACCAACCGTGACTCTCTGTGACTTCAGCAAAACTGCAAACAGTTTAATCCGTCCGCACCTCTCCGTGTGTGTGTGGGTCGGAGCTCCGCTCTTTGTCAATATGCAGAGAGGACAGATAAGCTTGCGCTTACGCGCTCAGATGGAACCGAAATTTAGCACCGAAAGATAAAGAATTTTTCGATACCATAAAAGTATCGAAGTTCGGTACCCAGCCCTACACACATCTGCACACACTCGCTGACTAACACACATCTGCACACACTCGCTGACTAACACACATCTGCACACACTCGCTGAACAACACACATCTGCACACACTCGCTGAACAACACACATCTGCACACACTCGCTGACTAACACACATCTGCACACACTCGCTGACTAACACACATCTGCACACACTCGCTGAACAACACACATCTGCACACACTCGCTGAACAACACACATCTGCACACACTCGCTGAACACACATCTGCACACACTCGCTGACTAACACACATCTGCACACACTCGCTGAACAACACACATCTGCACACACTCGCTGAACAACACACATCTGCACACACTCGCTGACTAACACACATCTGCACACACTCGCTGAACACACATCTGCACACACTCGCTGACTAACACACATCTGCACACACTCGCTGAACAACACACATCTGCACACACTCGCTGAACAACACACATCTGCACACACTCGCTGAACACACATCTGCACACACTCGCTGACTAACACACATCTGCACACACTCGCTGAACACACATCTGCACACACTCGCTGACTAACACACATCTGCACACACTCGCTGAACACACATCTGCACACACTCGCTGACTAACACACATCTGCACACACTCGCTGACTAACACACATCTGCACACACTCGCTGACTAACACACATCTGCACACACTCGCTGACTAACACACATCTGCACACACTCGCTGACTAACACACATCTGCACACACTCGCTGACTAACACACATCTGCACACACTCCTGAACACACATCTGCACACACTCGCTGACTAACACACATCTGCACACACTCGCTGAACACACATCTGCACACACTCGCTGACTAACACACATCTGCACACACTCCTGAACAACACACACTCGCTGACTAACACACATCTGCACACACTCGCTGACTAACACACATCTGCACACACTCCTGAACAACACACACTCGCTGACTAACACACATCTGCACACACTCGCTGACTAACACACATCTGCACACACTCGCTGACTAACACACATCTGCACACACTCCTGAACAACACACACTCGCTGACTAACACACATCTGCACACACTCGCTGACTAACACACATCTGCACACACTCGCTGACTAACACACATCTGCACACACTCGCTGACTAACACACATCTGCACACACTCCTGAACAACACACATCTGCACACACTCCTGAACAACACACACTCGCTGACTAACACACATCTGCACACACTCGCTGAATAACACACATCTGCACACACTCCTGAACAACACACATCTGCACACACTCCTGAACAACACACACTCGCTGACTAACACACATCTGCACACACTCGCTGACTAACACACACCCACACACTAGGGCTGGTCCGAATACCATTTTTTGAGCTTCGAAGCTTCGGTAGTAATGAACATGGAATATTCGAAGCTTCGGAGAGAGGGTGCTGAACATATTCTTCTCTCTGATAAAGGCAGGAATCTCTATGTGTCGGTATATCCGTTTGCATTTTGATTATTTCGAGAACCGTTCATCCAATCGACTTCACTGGGAGTGCAGTGTCACATTTGGTGCAATATAGATGGACACGCGAGACGCGACACATTCAGAATTAATAAACTTTTAGTAAACTACAGAACAGCGCGAGCGGGAAGCGGCGCACCTCACGCGGGCAGGGCTTATGCTCTGAGAACCGACACTGCACTAGTGATATAAAACACACACACACACACACACACACACAGGTCTGTTAACTTAAGCAATACTTTTAATAAGGTAGTGTAATATTTTTCTGACTAACAAATTACTGACACAGTAAAGGGTAGATTTAAATAACGAAAAACGAAATTAAGTTAAATTAAAAACGAGATTAATTTAGATTGATAATAACGGGTAAAAAGGCTAATACATTTCTATTTTCCACAATGTCAAAGCAACGCAGCTTAACCCAAAACACAAGCTCAGGAATGCGCTTCTGTCAAACTCCGCTGTTCTGCACTTCTGTCCACACACACACTCCGCTGTTCTGCACTTCTGTCCACACACACACTCCGCTGTTCTGCACTTCTGTCCACACACACACTCCGCTGTTCTGCACTTCTGTCCACACACACTCCGCTGTTCTGCACTTCTGTCCACACACACTCCGCTGTTCTGCACTTCTGTCCACACACACACTCCGCTGTTCTGCACTTCTGTCCACACACACACTCCGCTGTTCTGCACTTCTGTCCACACACACACTCCGCTGTTCTGCACTTCTGTCCACACACACACTCCGCTGTTCTGCACTTCTGTCCACACACACACTCCGCTGTTCTGCACTTCTGTCCACACACACACTCCGCTGTTCTGCACTTGTCCACACACACACTCCGCTGTTCTGCACTTCTGTCCACACACACACTCCGCTGTTCTGCACTTCTGTCCACACACACTCCACTGTTCTGCACTTCTGTCCACACACACTCCGCTGTTCTGCACTTCTGTCCACACACACTCCGCTGTTCTGCACTTCTGTCCACACACACACTCCGCTGTTCTGCGCTCTAGCCAGAGAACACTCCCGTTGCTGGAACACCGGCGTCGGTTCTATTTCTAGCATGCACGTGATTTCCGCGTGTCTCACGCAGGCAGTGTGCAAACTCCAACCTGTTAACATGGGAGCCGAACTAAAAACGGACACGCCACGCAGCTGAGACGCTCACGCCACGCAGCCAGTGTGTCGCTGCCTTATTCAAGCAGGAATGAGAACCGTTTCGAGAGGGATCCCAGGTGTGCGCAAAAAAACAAAAACAATATTCGAATGTTAAATTTTCAAATCGAATACCAACCCACCGAACGAATATTCGAGTATTCGGGTCCAGCCCTAACATACGCACAGAAACATCACACTGAAACCAGTGGTCGACCGATATATCGGCCGATATTTGGCATTTTAAAAATATCGGTATCGGCCGATAAGTGTTTCTGATTGGCCGATGTGTTGGAAGCGGGACTTTTATTTTGCCGGGCGGCTCTGAGAACACCAGCGCCTGATCTCTCACACACACTCATGTTCTCCGTCTTCATTAGTTCACCATCTCTGTCAGTCATATCATATACTCCGTTAGACAGATCTGGTAAACAATCAGGCTAAAATACTTCATTTACCGGCAACATTCAGCAAATGCACACCTACATGATTTACACAAACCCCTGAATATCTAATAAACATTTCATTTCACAAAGCTTGCAGATGTAAGGGGTCCAGCTGTGATGTTGTGAGGTGTGTGTGACTGCGAGTGTGCGAGACAGAGAGAGTGTGCGAGACAGAGAGAGTGTGCGAGACAGAGAGAGTGTGCGAGACAGAGAGAGTGTGCGAGACAGAGAGAGTGTGCGAGACAGAGAGAGTGTGCGAGACAGAGAGAGACACAGAGAGAGAGACACAGTGTGCGAGACAGAGTGTGCGAGACAGAGTGTGCGAGACAGAGTGTGCGAGACAGAGTGTGCGAGACAGAGTGTGCGAGACAGAGTGTGCGAGACAGAGTGTGCGAGACAGAGTGTGCGAGACAGAGTGTGCGAGACAGAGTGTGCGAGACAGAGTGTGCGAGACAGAGTGTGCGAGACAGAGTGTGCGAGACAGAGTGTGCGAGACAGAGTGTGCGAGACAGAGTGTGCGAGACAGAGTGTGCGAGACAGAGTGTGCGAGACAGAGTGTGCGAGACAGAGTGTGCGAGACAGAGTGTGCGAGACAGAGTGTGCGAGACAGAGTGTGCGAGACAGAGTGTGCGAGACAGAGTGTGCGAGACAGAGTGTGCGAGACAGAGTGTGCGAGACAGAGTGTGCGAGACAGAGTGTGCGAGACAGAGTGTGCGAGACAGAGTGTGCGAGACAGAGTGTGCGAGACAGAGTGTGCGAGACAGAGTGTGCGAGACAGAGTGTGCGAGACAGAGTGTGCGAGACAGAGTGTGCGAGACAGAGTGTGCGAGACAGAGTGTGCGAGACAGAGTGTGCGAGACAGAGTGTGCGAGACAGAGTGTGCGAGACAGAGTGTGCGAGACAGAGTGTGCGAGACAGAGTGTGCGAGACAGAGTGTGCGAGACAGAGTGTGCGAGACAGAGTGTGCGAGACAGAGTGTGCGAGACAGAGTGTGCGAGACAGAGTGTGCGAGACAGAGTGTGCGAGACAGAGTGTGCGAGACAGAGTGTGCGAGACAGAGTGTGCGAGACAGAGTGTGCGAGACAGAGTGTGCGAGACAGAGTGTGCGAGACAGAGTGTGCGAGACAGAGTGTGCGAGACAGAGTGTGCGAGACAGAGTGTGCGAGACAGAGTGTGCGAGACAGAGTGTGCGAGACAGAGTGTGCGAGACAGAGTGTGCGAGACAGAGTGTGCGAGACAGAGTGTGCGAGACAGAGTGTGCGAGACAGAGTGTGCGAGACAGAGTGTGCGAGACAGAGTGTGCGAGACAGAGTGTGCGAGACAGAGTGTGCGAGACAGAGTGTGCGAGACAGAGTGTGCGAGACAGAGTGTGCGAGACAGAGTGTGCGAGACAGAGTGTGCGAGACAGAGTGTGCGAGACAGAGTGTGCGAGACAGAGTGTGCGAGACAGAGTGTGCGAGACAGAGTGTGCGAGACAGAGTGTGCGAGACAGAGTGTGCGAGACAGAGTGTGCGAGACAGAGTGTGCGAGACAGAGTGTGCGAGACAGAGTGTGCGAGACAGAGTGTGCGAGACAGAGTGTGCGAGACAGAGTGTGCGAGACAGAGTGTGCGAGACAGAGTGTGCGAGACAGAGTGTGCGAGACAGAGTGTGCGAGACAGAGTGTGCGAGACAGAGTGTGCGAGACAGAGTGTGCGAGACAGAGTGTGCGAGACAGAGTGTGCGAGACAGAGTGTGCGAGACAGAGTGTGCGAGACAGAGTGTGCGAGACAGAGTGTGCGAGACAGAGTGTGCGAGACAGAGTGTGCGAGACAGAGTGTGCGAGACAGAGTGTGCGAGACAGAGTGTGCGAGACAGAGTGTGCGAGACAGAGTGTGCGAGACAGAGTGTGCGAGACAGAGTGTGCGAGACAGAGTGTGCGAGACAGAGTGTGCGAGACAGAGTGTGCGAGACAGAGTGTGCGAGACAGAGTGTGCGAGACAGAGTGTGCGAGACAGAGTGTGCGAGACAGAGTGTGCGAGACAGAGTGTGCGAGACAGAGTGTGCGAGACAGAGTGTGCGAGACAGAGTGTGCGAGACAGAGTGTGCGAGACAGAGTGTGCGAGACAGAGTGTGCGAGACAGAGTGTGCGAGACAGAGTGTGCGAGACAGAGTGTGCGAGACAGAGTGTGCGAGACAGAGTGTGCGAGACAGAGTGTGCGAGACAGAGTGTGCGAGACAGAGTGTGCGAGACAGAGTGTGCGAGACAGAGTGTGCGAGACAGAGTGTGCGAGACAGAGTGTGCGAGACAGAGTGTGCGAGACAGAGTGTGCGAGACAGAGTGTGCGAGACAGAGTGTGCGAGACAGAGTGTGCGAGACAGAGTGTGCGAGACAGAGTGTGCGAGACAGAGTGTGCGAGACAGAGTGTGCGAGACAGAGTGTGCGAGACAGAGTGTGCGAGACAGAGTGTGCGAGACAGAGTGTGCGAGACAGAGTGTGCGAGACAGAGTGTGCGAGACAGAGTGTGCGAGACAGAGTGTGCGAGACAGAGTGTGCGAGACAGAGTGTGAGTGTGCGAGACAGAGTGTGAGTGTGCGAGACAGAGTGTGAGTGTGCGAGACAGAGTGTGAGTGTGCGAGACAGACAGTGTGCGAGACAGACAGTGTGCGAGACAGAGTGAGTGTGCGAGACAGAGAGAGTGTGCGAGACAGAGAGAGTGTGCGAGACAGAGAGAGTGTGCGAGACAGAGAGAGTGTGCGAGACAGAGAGAGTGTGCGAGACAGAGAGAGTGTGTGAGACAGAGAGAGTGTGTGAGACAGAGAGTGAGACAGAGAGAGAGACACAGAGAGTGTGTGAGACAGAGTGTGTGCGAGACAGAGTGTGCGAGACTGAGAGAGTGCGCGACAGTGTGTGAGACAGAGAGAGTGTGAGAGTCTGAGAGAGTGTGAGAGTCTGAGTGTGCGAGACAGAGTGTGTGCGAGACTGAGAGAGTGTGCGAGACTGAGAGTGTGTGCGAGACTGAGAGAGTGTGCGAGACTGAGAGAGTGTGCGAGACTGAGAGAGTGAGACAGAGAGAGAGTGTGAGACAGTGTGTGAGACAGAGAGAGTGTGTGTGTGAGACTGAGAGAGTGTGTGAGACTGAGAGTGTGCGAGACTGAGAGTGTGCGAGACTGAGAGTGTGCGAGACTGAGAGTGTGCGAGACTGAGAGTGTGCGAGACTGAGAGTGTGCGAGACTGAGAGTGTGCGAGACTGAGAGTGTGCGAGACTGAGAGTGTGCGAGACTGAGAGTGTGTGCGAGACTGAGAGAGTGTGCGAGACTGAGAGAGTGTGCGAGACTGAGAGAGTGAGACAGAGAGAGAGTGTGAGACAGTGTGTGAGACAGAGAGAGTGTGTGTGTGAGACTGAGAGAGTGTGTGAGACAGAGTGTGCGAGACTGAGAGTGTGTGCGAGACTGAGAGAGTGTGCGAGACTGAGAGAGTGTGCGAGACTGAGAGAGTGTGCGAGACTGAGAGAGTGAGACAGAGAGAGAGTGTGAGACAGTGTGTGAGACAGAGAGAGTGTGTGTGTGAGACAGAGAGAGTGTGTGTGTGAGACAGAGAGAGTGTGTGTGTGAGACAGAGAGAGTGTGTGTGTGAGACAGAGAGAGTGTGTGTGTGAGACAGAGAGAGTGTGTGTGTGAGACTGAGAGAGTGTGTGTGTGAGACAGAGAGAGTGTGTGTGTGAGACAGAGAGTGTGTGAGACAGAGAGTGTGTGAGACAGAGAGTGTGTGAGACAGAGAGTGTGTGAGACAGAGAGTGTGTGAGACAGAGAGTGTGTGAGACAGAGAGTGTGTGAGACAGAGAGTGTGTGAGACAGAGAGTGTGTGTGATGTCCTGCAGTGATGATCAGCTGTGATGCGTGTTCTGCTGTACGCTGAGAATAATCTCATCATTATAATAGTGTAAGAGTGGACTTTACACTGGTCTTCAGGAGAGCTGATGCTCACACACACCAAGGAGAATTAATCAGTGTGTGTGTGTGTGTGTGTGTGTAAACTAGAGTAAAGAACAGCAGCGGTAAAGGTGAAGGACACGCCTGATACACACGTCAGCAATCTCGTCTCAGTGTGTGTGACGGTGACACGGTGACGGATACACACACACACTCTATCACACACATACTCTCTCTCTCTCTCTCACACACACACTCTTCTCTCTCTCTCACACACACACACACACACTCTCTCTCTCTCACTCTCTCTCTCTCTCTCTCTCTCTCTCTCTCACACACACACACACACTCTGGCTACATGATGCGTATGAAAGCTGGATTTCTCTCTATCCTGCAGAGATGAGTCCGCATCACCATCCTCCTCATCATGACACACACCGACTCAGAAAACACCAGTTTATTACACCAGTAACTGTTTTGGACTGATTAATAATCCCTGATGTTGCGTGAGCTGTGTGTACTGAAGTGTTAGTAGTGTTAGTAATCCCGCAGTCATTACAAGCGTGCGATTAGTGGAGAACTAACGAGTCGACTAGAAGCTCTCTAGTGGAGGACAGCTGATCATCACACACTCATCTACAGAGAAATGATGATAGCGTCCTGTTAGCGACAGCTAGTGACGCGGCTTCACATCTACACACAGCACACACACACTCTCTGGCTACATGATGCGTATGAAAGCTCTCTCCGGATCAGAACATCGGAGCGCTCCCCGTCACAGGGCTACAGCCGGATCAGAACATCGGAGTGCTCCCCGTCACAGGGCTACAGCCGGATCAGAACATCGGAGCGCTCTCTCCGTCACAGGGCTACAGCCGGATCAGAACATCGGAGCGCTCTCCGTCACAGGGCTACAGCCGGATCAGAACATCGGAGCGCTCCCCGTCACAGGGCTACAGCCGGATCAGAACATCGGAGCGCTCTCTCCGTCACAGGGCTACAGCCGGATCAGAACATCGGAGCGCTCTCTCCGTCACAGGGCTACAGCCGGATCAGAACATCGGAGCGCTCTCCGTCACAGGGCTACAGCCGGATCAGAACATCGGAGCGCTCCCCGTCACAGGGCTACAGCCGGATCAGAACATCGAAGCGCTCTCTCCGTCACAGGGCTACAGCCGGATCAGAACATCGGAGCGCTCTCCGTCACAGGGCTACAGCCGGATCAGAACATCGGAGCGCTCTCTCCGTCACAGGGCTACAGCCGGATCAGAACATCGGAGCGCTCCCCGTCACAGGGCTACAGCCGGATCAGAACATCGGAGCGCTCCCCGTCACAGGGCTACAGCCGGATCAGAACATCGGAGCGCTCCCCGTCACAGGGCTACAGCCGGATCAGAACATCGGAGCGCTCCCCGTCACAGGGCTACAGCCGGATCAGAACATCGGAGCGCTCTCCGTCACAGGGCTACAGCCGGATCAGAACATCGAAGCGCTCTCTCCGTCACAGGGCTACAGCCAGATCAGAACATCGGAGCGCTCCCCGTCACAGGGCTACAGCCGGATCAGAACATCGGAGCGCTCCCCGTCACAGGGCTAAAGCCGGATCAGAACATCGGAGCGCTCTCTACGTCACAGGGCTACAGCCGGATCAGAACATCTACAGCGCTCTCTTCGTCACAGGGCTACAGCCGGATCAGAACATCGGAGCGCTCCCCGTCACAGGGCTACAGCCGGATCAGAACATCGGAGCGCTCTCTCCGTCACAGGGCTACAGCCGGATCAGAACATCTACAGCGCTCTCTCCGTCACAGGGCTACAGCCGGATCAGAACATCGGAGCGCTCTCCGTCACAGGGCTACAGCCGGATCAGAACATCGGAGCGCTCTCCGTCACAGGGCTACAGCCGGATCAGAACATCGGAGCGCTCTCCGTCACAGGGCTACAGCCGGATCAGAACATCGGAGCGCTCTCCGTCACAGGGCTACAGCCGGATCAGAACATCGGAGCGCTCTCTCCGTCACAGGGCTACAGCCGGATCAGAACATCTACAGCGCTCTCTCCGTCACAGGGCTACAGCCGGATCAGAACATCTACAGTGCTCTCTTCGTCACAGGGCTACAGCCGGATCAGAACATCTACAGCGCTCTCTTCGTCACAGGGCTACAGCCGGATCAGAACATCGGAGCGCTCTCCGTCACAGGGCTACAGCCGGATCAGAACATCGGAGCGCTCTCCGTCACAGGGCTACAGCCGGATCAGAACATCGGAGCGCTCTCCGTCACAGGGCTACAGCCGGATCAGAACATCGGAGCGCTCTCTCCGTCACAGGGCTACAGCCGGATCAGAACATCTACAGCGCTCTCTCCGTCACAGGGCTACAGCCGGATCAGAACATCTACAGTGCTCTCTTCGTCACAGGGCTACAGCCGGATCAGAACATCTACAGCGCTCTCTTCGTCACAGGGCTACAGCCGGATCAGAACATCGGAGCGCTCTCCGTCACAGGGCTACAGCCGGATCAGAACATCGGAGCGCTCTCCGTCACAGGGCTACAGCCGGATCAGAACATCGGAGCGCTCCCCGTCACAGGGCTACAGCCGGATCAGAACATCGGAGCGCTCTCTCCGTCACAGGGCTACAGCCGGAGCCGAACCGCTGATCTCGGAGTGTGTGAGTCCAAATCCACATCTTCAAACATTCACTGCTTACTGACATTTGAGAAACGTTTGTCAGCCAAAGTCATGTGGTGTAACATGCTGGTCGACCAATCAGAAACCAGTCAGCTGACGATGATGTCACAGCCGAGCCTCATGACTGACAGATAAAGGGTTAAAAATCACATCTCTCTCATTAATCACTCCAAACCCGTACTACTGCTTTATCACACACACCTATGAGTTCAGGAGTCCCTCCACACACACACACACTGATCTATACGAGAGTTAACTCACACACACACACTGATCTACACGAGTTAACTCACACACACTGATCTATACGAGAGTTTAACTCACACACACACACTGATCTACACGAGTTAACTCACACACACAGACTGATCTACACGAGTTAACTCACACACACTGATCTATACGAGAGTTAACTCACACACACACACTGATCTACACGAGTTAACTCACACACACTGATCTACACGAGTTAACTCACACACACACTGATCTACACAAGTTAACACACACACACACACACTGATCTACACGAGTTAACTCACACACACACACTGATCTACACGAGTTAACTCACACACACTGATCTATACGAGAGTTAACTCACACACACTGATCTACACGAGTTAACTCACACACACACACACTGATCTACACGAGTTAACTCACACACACTGATCTACACGAGTTAACTCACACACACACTGATCTACACGAGTTAACTCACACACACACTGATCTACACAAGTTAACTCACACACACTGATCTACACGAGTTAACTCACACACTGATCTACACGAGTTAACTCACACACACTGATCTACACGAGTTAACTCACACACACACTGATCTACACGAGTTAACTCACACACACTGATCTACACGAGTTAACTCACACACACACTGATCTACACAAGTTAACACACACACACACTGATCTACACGAGTTAACTCACACACACACACTGATCTATACGAGAGTTAACTCACACACACTGATCTACACGAGTTAACTCACACACACTGATCTACACGAGTTAACTCACACACTGATCTACACGAGTTAACTCACACACACACTGATCTACACGAGTTAACTCACACACACACTGATCTACACAAGTTAACACACACACACACACACTGATCTACACGAGTTAACTCACACACACACTGATCTACACGAGTTAACTCACACACACTGATCTATACGAGAGTTAACTCACACACACACACTGATCTACACGAGTTAACACACACACACACACACTGATCTACACGAGTTAACTCACACACACTGATCTACACGAGTTAACTCACACACACACTGATCTACACGAGTTAACACACACACACTGATCTACACGAGTTAACTCACACACACACACACACACACTGATCTACACGAGTTAACTCACACACACACTGATCTACACAAGTTAACTCACACACAGGGTTAGATTAGCCCAGGGTTAGGCCTTCTGTAATCAGGACACTGATAAACTTCACTGATGAGCTTCTGGAGAAACACTGGCTCTGATTTATTATAATCTCTGATGATCAAACATGTGTCAGTGTGTAGATGAAGCCTGACTGAAACCAGGAGACAGACACACACACACACACACACACAGTGATGGCCGGCCTACAGGAACATCATCATCTTCACCCTTTATTCAAATAATATTGAAATGTGTTAAAGATTTTGTAATCATATCGCGAGGTTGTGCTTGTTTTACTCGTGATGAATTACAGTGCCGACACACATTACCAACACGCCGAAAACAATATAATAATAATAATAATAATAATACAGATTATGTTGAAGTCAACGTTTGCCTTCTCCTGTCAGCAGCTTTAGATGAACTAAAGTCATACGGTGGAGATAATTAACAATGTTCATCTCAATATTATGACTGTTTATATGATGTTAAACCAAGAGCTGTTCTTAAATGCGCTGCTTTAAACGGTATTAAAGGTTTAACATACACAACATTTCTGATGAAACGTGTTTTAATCTCCATGTTTGTGTTCTTCACCCTTATAGCAGCAGCGCGGTGTGATATAGTTATGAATAACAGCAGCGCGGTGTGAGTGCGATATAATGTTAGTTATGAATATGATCTGAACTCATTACCGGAGTTTGATGTACGTGTCACTGCTGATGCTAACAGAGCTAGCGCTGTTCCAACACCCGAGCCGTGAAACCACCGCCTTCCCCTCTCCACCACACAGCAAACCGGCTTATTACAGCACACGAGCGACGCTGTTATGATGGCACGATATGATTCGAGTTTAATAAGCGGAGTTCGCCGTTACACAACTGGAGTCTGCCGTTAGCGCGAGCGCCCGGCAGACGCGGAACCCGCGCGGAAATACACTGATAAACACACGGAGAAACACCTGAACAGGTGAACACTCACCTCGAGTGTGTGTACAGGTGAGTGTGGCTCTTCCTAGCGCAGATGAACGAGTGAATACAGGACTCCAGTCGAGTGAACACACTCCGCTCACAGCTCACAGCCACGACACACAGCAATGGCGGCACTTCCGGCGTGTGTCACAACCGAAACCGTCCGGCGCGGAAACAACCACATAAACACGACGGTTTATTTACGAAACAATTCATTAAAGTACATGTAACTATGCCGAGAACTTCAGAACAATATAGATTATATTTAATATACATAATATTTAGTATAAGTAGCTTTTGTTTTTTTTATATAGTTTCGAGGTGTGTTGACATCGATTATAAATTGTTCTTAACGCTTTACCTTTCATGATACAAGATACCACAATGTCTTTTGAAAACGTGTGTGTAGGAATTGAAAGATTTATAGATTCTCCGCTTCTGCTTGATGATGTTAAATGTTTAGCATGTTTTTAATAATGCAGAAAAATGTCCCATTTAAACGAAACCTCTGCTTTGACTAATGGGACGTGTTTCCAATACGGACGAAAGCGGCTTTCCACAGGAAATGCCACGTGTACCAAGTGCGCATGCGCGTGCTCAGAGCTCGCGCTTGACTTCCGGTGAGAGGAAGGCGCTGGTTTATATCTTCAGGAGCGCAACGCTATTCAGCGCGTCAAGAGAATGGCCGGAGCCGCGGGCCTGTGATCGCACACACACACACACACGCTTGTCGACTCGAGGGAACGCGTGCGTCTGTCAGCATGTCCAGCGGCGGCTTCGCGGCACAGAACGGCGCCGGAGGCTCGTACACGAATGGTGAGTTACTTGCGCCGCTGTCGCGTGTGAACGCTTGTGTTGAACGCGTTGGGGTAGTGAACGCTTGTGTTGTCCGCGTCGGGTGTTTCGCGACGCTCGTAGGCCAAGTTCTTCAGAGTTTGGTCACTTCAGTGACGCGACGCGACGAGCCAGAGCGTCCCAGTGCGTCGCGTCGCTCGATGAAGGCCAAAACCTGTGATCATCATCCGAGTAAAGTTCAGAACTTCAGAACGACCCGTCAGAGATGATCCGATCACACGGGTGAACCGACTCACGACGCGACTCTTCCGTCGGGCAGCAGAACAGCTCGATCTTCAGTGTTGGTTTCGGTCTGATCGACTGCTGTCAGTGTCACGGCAGATTCAGAGTTTCTCTCAGGGCTTGACACTGATTTATCGATTCGATTTCGATTCACAAGAGTGGGAGTCGATTCAGTTCTGATCTTGTTTGGTTATATATCCGCTCTAAAGTACATGACATCTCTCAATAACATAATCTCCCTGAGCTAATGCTGTAAACTATACAGGGAACCTGTCAGTCACTATATTACTATGATATTACATGTTAAAACCAACAACTGATCTCCATACAGAAAGTTAAATTGCACGCAAGGCAGCTTTTATTACAGTATTAACGTTATAATATTTAATTAAATAATTATGTTCCTACTCCAATTTAATGTTGAATGTTAGACATTTAAATGGTGGCTGTCTTAATTGTTTTAATGACAAAATTATTAAAACATGCACTGAATATTGTATAACTGGTTCAACTGAGATGATACAGCGATCTGACTCAAACACATTCATTGATCAGTGATTAAACTGACAATGTAAAAGCTGAAACTTTGTTTCATATCTAAGTATCAAAGCACAACGGTTAATGCGATTATTGGATGACCGGAGGTACGAATAATGTTCAGCAAAGTTTTGTTCACACATCAACTGAAAACAGTAATTTAAGTCTTAATATCATTATCAAAATGACAGTCGATTAAGATCAAGACTCGAGTGTTTCTGGTCATAGCGCTTCAGAGCAGATCCAGCCTTGAGATCTGATCTCCCTGAAGAGGGGTGGGAACTCCAGAAGGGGGCAGAGCCTCTAAGAGGGGCGGGAACTCCAGAAGGGGGCAGAGCTATGATAAGAGGGGCGGGAACTCCAGAAGGGGGCAGAGCCTCGATAAGAGGGGCGGGAACTCCAGAAGGGGGCAGAGCCTCGATAAGAGGGGCGGGAACTCCATAGGGAGGCAGAGCTACGATAAGAGGGACGGGAACTCCAGAAGGGGGCAGAGCCTCGATAAGAGGGGTGGGAACTCTAGAAGGGGGCAGAGCTACTATAAGAGGGGCGGGAACTCCAGACGGGGGCAGAGCTACGATAAGAGGGGCGGGAACTCCATAGGGAGGCAGAGCTACGATAAGAGGGGTGGGAACTCCAGAAGGGGGCAGAGCTACGATAAGAGGGGCGGGAACTCCAGAAGGAGGCAGAGCTGCGATAAGAGGGATGGGAACTCAAGAAGGGGGCAGAGCTACTATAAGAGGGGTGGGAACTCCAGAAGGGGGCAGAGCCTCTAAGAGGGGTGGGAACTCCAGAAGGGGGCAGAGCTATGATAAGAGGGGCGGGAACTCCAGAAGGGGGCAGAGCCTCGATAAGAGGGGCGGGAACTCCAGAAGGGGGCAGAGCCTCGATAAGAGGGGTGGGAACTCCAGAAGGGGGCAGAGCCTCGATAAGAGGGGCGGGAACTCCATAGGGAGGCAGAGCTACGATAAGAGGGACGGGAACTCCAGAAGGGGGCAGAGCTACGATAAGAGGGGCGGGAACTCCATAGGGAGGCAGAGCTACGATAAGAGGGGCGGGAACTCCAGAAGGGGGCAGAGCTACGATAAGAGGGGCGGGAACTCCAGAAGGAGGAAGAGCTGCGATAAGAGGGATGGGAACTCCAGAAGGGGGCAGAGCCTCGATAAGAGGGGCGGAAACTCCAGAAGGGGGTAGAGCCTCTAAGAGGGGCGGGGACTCCATAGGAAGGCACTAGGTGTGTTGGACATCGGCTGCAGCTGGATGTAACCGATCAGCGAGAGTAGCCGCGGGGAGGAGCTGCAAACGGAGACGTTAAGTCGGACACTTTTTGGTTCCCGTAGTGACCGCTCACATGGTGTTTGCATACTTTACCACAGCTGAAGTGAAATAAATGCAATATTTGCCAAATAATACACAGATGTTTCAGAGACATTTTCATTCAATACTTTATTTACTGCTTCATACAGCGTCTGTTTGAACAAGAATAAAGTTCAACATAAGCTACTATCAATGAAGTGGAGAATACATTTTTGAATCAGTTTTAATTTTATAAACATGACACAATATAACATCGCAACTACATGAAAAGTGTTTACTGTTATAAAAAACAGATTTGTGAGCTTTAGAGGAACTAAAGGTGTTTGAATAAACACGAAACACACGTGATCGTTGTCATGCGGTGAATCCGGCCAATCGTGGAACAGCTGTGTCGTCATCAGCCCTCGTGCAGCCGCTCTTGAGAAGCTGCGCTGGCTGAGTTCTACGGCTACTCTCGAATCGCTCTCGCGGTGCTTTGATGACATGCGTCACAGTCACGTGGCGTCGGCGCTGTATCAAGTCGGACAAAATTTCTTACCGGCATGCACTGCTTCAAGTCAGCCGCCGATCGGTCTGCGCAGAGCTGCATGAAGTCGAACAAGCCTATAAGCTGGAATCTCGTGTGTTTGAGCGACGGGGCATTCCGTCCGGGCCTGGAGATCCACAGCGTGGGAGAGGGTTGTGATGCTGGGTGAAACTAAAGAAGGTCCAGAACTCGGCCATCACATGATCTTCTGGACCGCTTTCCTCCTGAACCATTCTTTAGTGCACTATTCAGCCCAAGTCAATTGGTTAGGATTAGGGGTTAGTATTGGAAATCAGCACTGTGATTGACATGACCAATGAAATCTTTAGCATTGGGTGTGGGGCGGAGTTTGCTCGGAACCTTCTGTCAGTCAGTGAGAGTAAGCCACGCCCTGTTTTGGATTCCCCACCCCTGTTTAGATCTCCATGCGTCTCTGTGCTTCAGTCTGCGAATCCAGTGCTTGCTGCACTTCCATCCGATCGATTTCTGAAGGCAGCATAGATGTATCTTTCACTACTGATATCCCACAATCCTGTGCTGTCCATTCTGTGACAGTCGAGCTAAAACAATAATGATGGTGTCTGAATTTTGCGGTTGGTGGTCAGTTTGAGTGTAAATGTCCATTCATGGATCAGAGTCGAGGACTAGTCAATGATGACCTGTTCCCGGTAGTTATTCGCTATTTTAATCATTCATCACTGTGTAATGTTTGTTTGTGCCGCAGGTCCGTCTCAGAATCCCGTGGGTGTTTACTCCTCTAACCAGGGCCTGATGGCTCCGCCGCTGACGGGCTTCATGAACAGCCTGACCACCAAAGGCCTGCCTCCACCCGGCCCGAACCCGTACAGCACCGGCCGGCCCCAGCCCTCACCTGTGGCTCCGCCCCCCAGCAGCTACTCCCAGCATCCTCAGCAGCCCGGGGTCACGCCGCCCCCCAGCAGCTACTCCCAGCAGCCCGGGGTCACGCCGCCCCCTGTGGCTCCGCCCCCCAGCAGCTATTCCCAGCATCCTCAGCAGCCCGGGGTCACGCCGTCCCCCGTGGCTCCGCCCCCCAACCGCTACTCCCAGCATCCTCAGCAGCCCGGGGTCACGCCGCCCCCCGTGGCTCCGCCCCCCACCAGCTACTCCCAGCATCCTCAGCAGCCCAGGGTCATGCCGCCCCCCACCAGCTACTCCCAGCATCCTCAGCAGCACGGGGTCACGCCGCCCCCCGTGGTTCCGCCCCCCACCAGCTACTCCCAGCATCCTCAGCAGCCCGGGGTCACGCCGGCCCCTGTAGCTCCGCCCCCCAGCAGCTGGAGCGGGGTCACCTCGGCCCCTGTAGCTCCTCCCCCTGTGGGGAACCACACTGGCCCAGGCCCGTACAGCACCGGCACCAGAACACCTCCTGTCTTCCAGAACACCATGCAGCCTCCGGCAGCCCTGCAGCACGGTACTGTCACACACACACACGCACACTCAGACACACTGATTTGAGTTACGGTAACACCACACACCTACCGTTAGGCCTACCGTTATTTCACAAAAGAAAGAGGACACACATAGCCTACTCACTCAGCCGCGTCTGTTTATTTACTCACAGGACAGTGTGTTTATATCACATTCAGAAAAATGATCATTTCTACAAATATGCCACCAAAAATACAAGCTGAGGAGCTATAGCGTCTCTCCCAGTACAGTGATGATATCAGTCAGAGAAACAGAGGAAGCTCTCGAAAAACCGGAGTTGCTTTATTTTATGACATACGCGGAGCTAAATATGGATATCAGACAGTCCGGTATAAAGAGGCTGACAGATAAAATAAAAACATGAAAGTGAGTTGAGCTGGAAGGATGTCAGTAGTCTTGAATGCTGATGTTAGCGTGTATCTGGAATCATCCGGCGCTGTCGTGCCCAGACTCAGGTAAACTCCTCATGACCGCTCCTCAAGCCCGATCTGGCTCGCTTTACACCAAGGTGTTCGGCGGGACACAAACCCTGTCCGTTGCCCAGACGAGGCCCGATCGAGCCCGGAAGTGACACGCGACCGGCCCTGACACACACTAGCAGCTTTAGGCCCAACAGTGGAAACACACACACTGATCTGAGTTACACACACACACATACACTGATCTGAGTTACACACACACACACACACTGATCTGAGTTACACACATACACACACACACACACACACACTGATCTGAGTTACACACCGTCTCACACACACTGATCTGAGTTACACACACACACTGATCTGAGTTACACACACACACACACTGATCTGAGTTACACACACACACACTGATCTGAGTTACACACACACACTGATCTGAGTTACACACACACACTGATCTGTGTTACACACACACATACACTGATCTGAGTTACACACACACACACTGATCTGAGTTACACACACACACACACTGATCTGAGTTACACACCGTCTCACACACACTGATCTGAGTTACACACACACACACACACACACACACACACACACACACACACTGATCTGAGTTACGCACACACTGATCTGAGTTACACACACACACACACACACACACACACACACACACTGATCTGAGTTACGCACACACTGATCTGAGTTACACACACACACTGATCTGAGTTACGCACGCACACACACACACACACACACTGATCTGAGTTACACACACACTGATCTGAGTTACACACACACTGATCTGAGTTACGCACACACTGATCTGAGTTACGCACACACTGATCTGAGTTACACACACACTGATCTGAGTTACACACACACTGATCTGAGTTACGCACATACTGATCTGAGTTACACACACACTGATCTGAGTTACACACACACTGATCTGAGTTACGCACACACTGATCTGAGTTACACACACACACACTGATCTGAGTTACGCACGCACGCACACACACACACACACACACTGATCTGAGTTACACACACACTGATCTGAGTTACACACACACTGATCTGAGTTACGCACACACTGATCTGAGTTACGCACATACTGATCTGAGTTACGCACACACTGATCTGAGTTACGCACACACTGATCTGAGTTACGCACATACTGATCTGAGTTACACACACACTGATCTGAGTTACACACACACTGATCTGAGTTACGCACACACTGATATGAGTTACGCACACACTGATCTGAGTTACGCACATACTGATCTGAGTTACACACATACTGATCTGAGTTACACACACACACACACACTGATCTGAGTTACACACACACTGATCTGAGTTACGCACATACTGATCTGAGTTACACACACACACACACACACACACACACACACTGATTTATTTATTTATTTTATTAGTTTATTTGTCAGGGACAATGTTCAAAATACATTAAAGGTATAGCGGAGGATCTTTCCAAATTTTAGATAAGACCCGCCCTCTCCACTTTTTGAAAAGTTTGATTGATTCACCAGAATGATTGACAATTAGGAGGACCAATAGTTTAGACTACCCACCAGGAAGTAAAACATCCTCCGCTATACCTTTAATCTTACGAAAAGATGTTTTGTACCAGAGTTAGCAAAAACTATTTTCCATCTGAAGTCCCCGGGCAGGTGCACAATATTAAAACATTAAATAAATAAAAAACTAATCAAAAAACCATAACAGCCTAATATATATACAACATAGTCAAAAACATTTACTTCAATCTGAGTTAGTAAGTTACTGTAAGTAAGAGATCTGAGTTACACACACACACACACACACACTGATCTGAGTTACAAACACACACTGATCTGAGTTACACACACACACACACACACACACACACACACACACTGATCTGAGTTACACGCACTGATCTGAGTTACACACACACACACTGATCTGAGTTACGCACACACTGATCTGAGTTACACACACACACACACACACACACACACACACACACACTGATCTGAGTTACACGCACTGATCTGAGTTACACACACACACACTGATCTGAGTTACACACACACACACTGATCTGAGTTACGCACACACTGATCTGAGTTACACACACACACACTGATCTGAGTTACGCACACACTGATCTGAGTTACACACACACACACACACACACTGATCTGAGTTACACACACACACACTGATCTGAGTTACGCACACACTGATCTGAGTTACACACACACACAAACACACACACACACACACACACACACACACACACACACACACACACACACTGATCTGAGTTACACACGCACACACACACACACACACAGACACTTTTTCTCACAACTTTTATTTTTATTATTTTGACCGCATTATTTTAGCTGTAAGTGCTTTGCTTTTCGTTGCTTTACCCCGAGCTAAACGTAAAGAGATGACTGTGAGAATGGTAGTGTAAATGAATTAAATGCATTTATGGTGAGATTACATTTTAAAGTCAGTCTGTGTTCATTTAGCCTAGGACCCATGCGATCGCTGCGCTGCTGTACACACACCTGTCCTGGACCACACACACACCTGTCCTGGACCACACACACACCTGTCCTGGGACCACACACACACACCTGTCCTGGGCCACACACACACACCTGTCCTGGGCCACACACACACCTGTCCTGGACCACACACACACACCTGTCCTGACCACACACACACACCTGTCCTGGACCACACACACACACACACACACCTGTCCTGGACCACACACCACACACACACCTGTCCTGGACACACACACACACCACACACACACACCTGTCCTGGACACACACACACCTGTCCTGGACACACACACACACACACACCTGTCCTGACACACACACACACACACACACACACACACACACACACACACACACACACACACACACACACACCTGTCCTGGACACACACACACACACACACACACACAGACACACCTGTCCTGGACACACACACACACACACACACACACACACACACACACACACACACACACACACACACCACACACACACACACACACACACACACACACACACACACACCTACACACACCTACACACACCTACACACCTGTCCTGGACACACACACACACCTACACACCTGTCCTGGACACACACACACACCTACACACCTGTCCTGGACACACACACACACACACACACCTACACACCTGTCCTGGACACACACACACACACACACACACACCTGTCCTGGACACACACACACACACACACACACACACACACACACACACACACACACACACACACACACACACCTGTCCTGGACCACGACACACACACACACCTGTCCTGGACACACACACCACACACACACACACACACACACACACACACACCTGTCCCTACACACACACACACCTGTCCTGGACACACACACACACACACACACACCTGTCCTGGACACGGACACACACACACACACCTGTCCTGGACCACACACACCTGTCCTGGACACACACACACACCTGTCCTGGACACACACACACACACACCTGTCCTGGACACACACACACACACTCCTGTCCTGGACACACACACACACACCTGTCCTGGACAAACACACACACACACCTGTCCTGGACACACACACACACCTGTCCTGGACACACACACACACACACACACCTGTCCTGGACACGGACACACACACACACACACACCTGTCCTGGACACACACACACACACACCTGTCCTGGACACACACACACACACACCTGTCCTGGACACACACACACACACACACCTGTCCTGGACACACACACACACACACACCTGTCCTGGACACACACACACACACACCTGTCCTGGACACACACACACACACCTGTCCTGGACACACACACACACCTGTCCTGGACACACACACACACACACCTGTCCTGGACACACACACACACACACACCTGTCCTGGACACACACACACACACACACACACACACACACACACACACCTGTCCTGGACACACACACACACACACACACACACACACACCTGTCCTGGACACACACACACACACACACCTGTCCTGGACACACACACACACACACCTGTCCTGGACACACACACACACACACACACACACACACACACACACACACACACACACACACACACACACACACACACACCTGTCCTGGACACACACACACACACACACCTGTCCTGGACACACACACACACACACCTGTCCTGGACACACACACACACACACCTGTCCTGGACACACACACACACACACACACACACACACACACACACACCTGTCCTGGACACACACACACACACACACCTGTCCTGGACACACACACACACACACACCTGTCCTGGACACACACACACACACACACCTGTCCTGGACACACACACACACACACCTGTCCTGGACACACACACACACACACCTGTCCTGGACACACACACACACACACACACACACACACACACACACACACACACACACACACACACACACACACACACACCTGTCCTGGACACACACACACACACACACACACCTGTCCTGGACACACACACACACACACCTGTCCTGGACACACACACACACACACACACACACCTGTCCTGGACACACACACACACACACACACACACCTGTCCTGGACACACACACACACACACCTGTCCTGGACACACACACACACACACCTGTCCTGGACACACACACACACCTGTCCTGGACACACACACACACACACCTGTCCTGGACACACACACACACACCTGTCCTGGACACACACACACACACACACCTGTCCTGGACACGGACACACCTGTCCTGGACACACACACACACACACACACACACACACACACACACACACACACACACACACACACACACACACACACACACACACACACACACACACACCTGTCCTGGACACACACACACACACACCTGTCCTGGACACACACACACACACACCTGTCCTGGACACACACACACACACACCTGTCCTGGACACACACACACACACACCTGTCCTGGACACACACACACACACACCTGTCCTGGACACACACACACACCTGTCCTGGACACACACACACACACACACCTGTCCTGGACACACACACACACACCTGTCCTGGACACACACACACACACACACACCTGTCCTGGACACACACACACACACACACACACACACACACACACACACACACCTGTCCTGGACACACACACACACACACACACACACACACACACCTGTCCTGCACACACACACACACACACACACCTGTCCTGGACACACACACACACCTGTCCTGGACACACACACACACACACACACCTGTCCTGGACACACACACACACACACACCTGTCCTGGACACACACACACACACACACACCTGTCCTAGACACACACACACACACACACCTGTCCTGGACACACACACACACACACACACACACACACACACACACACACACACACACACACCTGTCCTGGACACACACACACACACACCTGTCCTGGACACACACACACACACACCTGTCCTGGACACACACACACACACACACACCTGTCCTGGACACACACACACACACACACACCTGTCCTGGACACACACACACACACACACACCTGTCCTGGACACACACACACACACACCTGTCCTGGACACACACACACACACCTGTCCTGGACACACACACACACACCTGTCCTGGACACACACACACACACACACACCTGTCCTGGACACGGACACACCTGTCCTGGACACACACACACACACACACACACACACACACACACACACACACACACACACACACACACCTGTCCTGGACACACACACACACACACCTGTCCTGGACACACACACACACACACCTGTCCTGGACACACACACACACACACACCTGTCCTGGACACACACACACACACACCTGTCCTGGACACACACACACACACACCTGTCCTGGACACACACACACACCTGTCCTGGACACACACACACACACACACCTGTCCTGGACACACACACACACACACACCTGTCCTGGACACACACACACACACACACACCTGTCCTGGACACACACACACACACACACACACACACACACACACACACACACACACACACACACACACACACACACACCTGTCCTGGACACACACACACACACACACCTGTCCTGGACACACACACACACACACACACACACCTGTCCTGCACACACACACACACACACACACCTGTCCTGGACACACACACACACCTGTCCTGGACACACACACACACACACACACCTGTCCTGGACACACACACACACACACACCTGTCCTAGACACACACACACACACACACCTGTCCTGGACACGGACACACCTGTCCTGGACACACACACACACACACACACACACACACACACACACACACACACACACACCTGTCCTGGACACACACACACACACACACCTGTCCTGGACACACACACACACACACCTGTCCTGGACACACACACACACACACCTGTCCTGGACACACACACACACCTGTCCTGGACACACACACACACACACACCTGTCCTGGACACACACACACACACCTGTCCTGGACACACACACACACACACACACCTGTCCTGGACACACACACACACACACACACACACACACACACACACACACACCTGTCCTGGACACACACACACACACACACCTGTCCTGGACACACACACACACACACACACACACCTGTCCTGCACACACACACACACACACACACCTGTCCTGGACACACACACACACCTGTCCTGGACACACACACACACACACACACCTGTCCTGGACACACACACACACACACACCTGTCCTAGACACACACACACACACACACCTGTCCTGGACACGGACACACCTGTCCTGGACACACACACACACACACACACACACACACACACACACACACACACACACACACACCTGTCCTGGACACACACACACACACCCAGCTGTTAGCATGGGTACAGGGAAGAACACACACCGCACACTAGACATGTGCCGGTATTCGGTAATGCGATAAATCGCGGTAATGAATATGCACGATATTGTTATCGCGGGCACTTCAAAATACCGTGAAAAATAATAGATCCGAATTTAGATTTTTAGAACGCGCATTATAGCTTATTTTCCATCAACCGCTTAAACAAACTGCGCGAAACACGTGCGCACTCTGATGTAAACAATCGCCACGTGTATAAGCATGCGGCCGGTGCGCACTTCTAGTCTAATGTAAACAGTCCTCACATGGAGAAGCAGCATGGCGGAAGGTGGAACGCCGCCGCCTACAGTCTATGGCCGCCGCCGATCTATCCGGATCCATCCCGCTTCTAAAAGCAGAGCTGCCAACTCGACGCATTCAGCGCGAGACTCTTCACACACTCACGCCACACATCCGTTTTCTCACGCAGAGAAAAATCGCGGAGCAAAGAGGACACGAAGACCGTCAAACAAGACAGAGCAGGTTACTTTTGATATGAAACAGGAGAACAATTGTGTCACAGAACGTTACATTTAAACCATTTAATGACCAGCAGCATGTTAGATGACTAAAACAAATAGATAAAGAGGAGTATTTTGCTGAATATGTGCACTGCACTTTTTTACATATTTATTATATTTTTACTTGTGTCATTACATAATTGTTATTATAATGAAAACTGCATTATATTTGATTTAATTAGTTATTTGTAACCTTTAATAATACCAGCTGATAGGGCTCTATATGGTTACATGGCATTATGTGAGATATTTTTTTTCATGAGAAAAAAATAACATGTGGGCTATCTACTGTAGTCTTCCTAATATTTATCCAAAATAAGTCAATATTGAATCAAGATTTAAATCAAATCCCAAGTATTGAATTGAAATCATTAAATTTGTGTTAAGCAATACAAACAGTAGCCTACCAGTCATTGTACCATGTAATCATTGTAACATGTTGTCACTAAACTTAATAAAATTCAGTTTAGTTACCAAATGTTTTGACAATCACAATTACACCTTGTGATGCAAGTTTTATTTTATTTTTTACATCCCCCCCAAATCCATCTGTTTCTCATGTGCAATTAAAATACCGCGATAATACCGTATACCGTGATAAAAGATCACTCAATTAATCGCAGCATGAAAATGTGATACCGGCACATGCCTACCGCACACACACTGCAGACGTCAGCTGTGCTTTCATTACTGAGTGATTCAGCCGTTTGAGAGAGTCATTTGAATGACTCACTCACTAAGACGTCACATGGGAAAAAATGCCCTCGGGGTAAATATCACAAATATGCAGATTTAATATGTATTTAAATGAGCTGACTGAACACTGCTGAGAATTTTGCTTCAGAATAAATGATATTTACAACACAAAAAAATAAATAATCTGTATAAGCACATCTTTTACTGAACAGGCTTAATTTCGAGCCTGCAACATATAAAATGATACACTCTGCACAACATCACTATATAATTATAAAGCTCCATTTAAAGTTTCTAAGAAGGTTTGTTTTGTGTTATTTACATGAATGATGATTATTGGCAAAAACTGAATGAAAATGATCAGATTTTTCACCAGATTTGTTATGTGGAACATTAATAGTCTTCATAATGTGCGTGTTGTAGAACAGTAACTCTGTGGTAGTTACGTGACCCGGTCATGAGTGTGTAGAGCACTGACACACACTTCACCTGTTCATTCACCAGCATGTGCTTTGATTGGATTCAGCATTGATTAATTTGGATAGAGTAAGAGTACGTGTCAGTATGTCTCAGTTAAGTTACTGACACACTGTTTCATATCAGAAGTATTACTGTGATTATTGGACGGCAGGCGCTACATGTATATAATGTTTAGTGAAGTTTTGTTCACGCTGGAAAAAGCATAGACTAAAATATCGACTCCTGGGATTTAAGAATCAATATCGGGTTATCAGGATGAGAGCTGATTATAGTGGTGATCTGGATATTGGCAGCGGTGGGTTCCAGTGCACTGAGAGAGAACTGGGATCTCACACTCCTTCAGTGTTCCTCCTCCTCTAGGCTGGTAGTGCATGTTTATCTATATCACAGCTGGAGGAGTGTGACTCACGGGTCCTGGAGAATGTGGTGTCAGGCGTGACCCGATCAGGGTTAGCGCTGGAGGAGTGTGACTCACGGGTCCTGGAGACTGTGGTGTCAGGCGTGACCCGATCAGGGTTAGCGCTGGAGGAGTGTGACTCACGGGTCCTGGAGACTGTGGTGTCAGGCGTGACCCGATCAGGGTTAGCGCTGGAGGAGTGTGACTCACGGGTCCTGGACACTGTGGTGTCAGGCGTGACCCGGTCAGGGTTAGCGCTGGAGGAGTGTGACTCACGGGTCCTGGAGACTGTGGTGTCAGGCGTGACCCGATCAGGGTTAGCGCTGGAGGAGTGTGACTCACGGGTCCTGGAGACTGTGGTGTCAGGCGTGACCCGATCAGGGTTAGCGCTGGAGGAGTGTGACTCACGGGTCCTGGAGACTGTGGTGTCAGGCGTGACCCGATCAGGGTTAGCGCTGGAGGAGTGTGACTCACGGGTCCTGGAGACTGTGGTGTCAGGCGTGACCCGATCAGGGTTAGCGCTGGAGGAGTGTGACTCACGGGTCCTGGAGACTGTGGTGTCAGGCGTGACCCGATCAGGGTTAGCGCTGGAGGAGTGTGACTCACGGGTCCTGGAGACTGTGGTGTCAGGCGTGACCCGATCAGGGTTAGCGCTGGAGGAGTGTGACTCACGAGTCCTGGAGACTGTGGTGTCAGGCGTGACCCGATCAGGGTTAGTGCTGGAGGAGTATGACTCACGGGTCCTGGAGACTGTGGTGTCAGGCGTGACCCGATCAGGGTTAGCGCTGGAAGAACTTTGACCTCTGCTCACACTGATAGCTTATCTGCCCTGATTGAATGTGCTTGAGCTTTACGTGAGTGGAAGAATGACCTTCATTCTGGCGGATTGACACACACACACACACACCACACACACACCACACACACACACACACACACACCACACACACACACACACACACACACACACACACACACACACACACACACACACACACACACACACACACACACACACACACACACACACACACACACACACACACACACACACACACACACACACACACACACACACACACACACACACACACACACACTTCAGGGTTATTCTGACTCAACCAGCGCTAGCGTGATCATCCACACGCGTGTTCACTGATGACTGAACTAGGGCTGGACCCGAATATTCGTTCGGTGGGTTGGTATTCGATTTGAAAATTTGACATTCGAATATTCGTTTTTTTTGTGGTTTTTTTTGCACACCTGGGATCCCCCGCGAAACGGTTCTCACTCACGCTTGAATAAGGCCGGCGCCACACTGGCTGCGTGGCATGTCCGTTTTTATTTCGGCTCCCATGTTAACGGAGTTTACACACTGCCTGCGTGAGACACGCGTCTCAGGTGCGGCTCGATCCACGCGGAAATTGCGTGCATGCTAGAAATAGAACCGACGCCAAACTGCAACGGGAGTGCTCTCTGGCTAGAGCGCAGAACAGCGGAGTGTGTGTGGACAGAAGTGCAGAACAGCGGAGTGTGTGTGTGGACAGAAGTGCAGAACAGTGGAGTGTGTGTGTGGACAGAAGTGCAGAACAGCGGAGTGTGTGTGGACAGAAGTGCAGAACAGCGGAGTGTGTGTGTGGACACAAGTGCAGAACAGCGGAGTGTGTGTGTGGACACAAGTGCAGAACAGCGGAGTGTGTGTGTGGACACAAGTGCAGAACAGCGGAGTGTGTGTGTGGACAGAAGTGCAGAACAGCGGAGTGTGTGTGTGGACAGAAGTGCAGAACAGCGGAGTGTGTGTGTGGACAGAAGTGCAGAACAGCGGAGTGTGTGTGTGGACAGAAGTGCAGAACAGCGGAGTGTGTGTGTGGACAGAAGTGCAGAACAGCGGAGTGTGTGTGTGGACAGAAGTGCAGAACAGCGGAGTGTGTGTGGACAGAAGTGCAGAACAGCGGAGTGTGTGTGTGGACAGAAGTGCAGAACAGCGGAGTGTGTGTGTGGACAGAAGTGCAGAACAGCGGAGTGTGTGTGTGGACAGAAGTGCTGAACAGCGGAGTGTGTGTGTGGACAGAAGTGCAGAACAGCGGAGTGTGTGTGTGGACAGAAGTGCAGAACAGCGGAGTGTGTGTGGACAGAAGTGCAGAACAGCGGAGTGTGTGTGTGGACAGAAGTGCAGAACAGCGGAGTGTGTGTGTGGACAGAAGTGCAGAACAGCGGAGTGTGTGTGTGGACAGAAGTGCAGAACAGCGGAGTGTGTGTGTGGACACAAGTGCAGAACAGCGGAGTGTGTGTGTGGACAGAAGTGCAGAACAGCGGAGTGTGTGTGGACAGAAGTGCAGAACAGCGGAGTGTGTGTGTGGACAGAAGAGCAGAACAGCGGAGTGTGTGTGTGGACAGAAGTGCAGAACAGCGGAGTGTGTGTGTGGACAGAAGTGCAGAACAGCGGAGTGTGTGTGTGGACAGAAGTGCAGAACAGCGGAGTGTGTGTGTGGACAGAAGTGCAGAACAGCGGAGTGTGTGTGAGTGTGTGTGTGGACACAAGTGCAGAACAGCGGAGTGTGTGTGTGGACACAAGTGCAGAACAGCGGAGTGTGTGTGTGGACAGAAGTGCAGAACAGCGGAGTGTGTGTGTGGACAGAAGTGCAGAACAGCGGAGTGTGTGTGTGGACAGAAGTGCAGAACAGCGGAGTGTGTGTGTGGACAGAAGTGCAGAACAGCGGAGTGTGTGTGGACAGAAGCGCAGAACAGCGGAGTGTGTGTGTGGACACAAGTGCAGAACAGCGGAGTGTGTGTGTGGACAGAAGTGCAGAACAGCGGAGTGTGTGTGGACAGAAGTGCAGAACAGCGGAGTGTGTGTGGACACAAGTGCAGAACAGCGGAGTGTGTGTGGACACAAGTGCAGAACAGCGGAGTGTGTGTGTGGACAGAAGTGCAGAACAGCGGAGTGTGTGTGTGGACAGAAGTGCAGAACAGCGGAGTGTGTGTGTGGACAGAAGTGCAGAACAGCGGAGTGTGTGTGTGGACAGAAGTGCAGAACAGCGGAGTGTGTGTGTGGACAGAAGTGCAGAACAGCGGAGTGTGTGTGTGGATACAAGTGCAGAACAGCGGAGTGTGTGTGTGGACAGAAGTGCAGAACAGCGGAGTGTGTGTGTGGACAGAAGTGCAGAACAGCGGAGTGTGTGTGTGGACAGAAGTGCAGAACAGCGGAGTGTGTGTGTGGACAGAAGTGCAGAACAGCGGAGTGTGTGTGGACAGAAGTGCAGAACAGCGGAGTGTGTGTGTGGACAGAAGTGCAGAACAGCGGAGTGTGTGTGGACAGAAGTGCAGAACAGCGGAGTGTGTGTGTGGACAGAAGTGCAGAACATCGGAGTGTGTGTGTGGACAGAAGTGCAGAACAGCGGAGTGTGTGTGTGGACAGAAGTGCAGAACAGCGGAGTGTGTGTGTGGACAGAAGTGCAGAACAGCGGAGTGTGTGTGTGGACAGAAGTGCAGAACAGCGGAGTGTGTGTGTGGACACAAGTGCAGAACAGCGGAGTGTGTGTGTGGACACAAGTGCAGAACAGCGGAGTGTGTGTGTGGACAGAAGTGCAGAACAGCGGAGTCTGTGTGGACAGAAGTGCAGAACAGCGGAGTGTGTGTGTGGACAGAAGTGCAGAACAGCGGAGTGTGTGTGTGGACAGAAGTGCAGAACAGCGGAGTGTGTGTGTGGACACAAGTGCAGAACAGCGGAGTGTGTGTGTGGACAGAAGTGCAGAACAGCGGAGTGTGTGTGTGGACAGAAGTGCAGAACAGCGGAGTGTGTGTGTGGACAGAAGTGCAGAACAGCGGAGTGTGTGTGTGGACAGAAGTGCAGAACAGCGGAGTGTGTGTGTGGACAGAAGTGCAGAACAGCGGAGTGTGTGTGTGGACACAAGTGCAGAACAGCGGAGTGTGTGTGTGGACAGAAGTGCAGAACAGCGGAGTGTGTGTGTGGACACAAGTGCAGAACAGCGGAGTGTGTGTGTGGACAGAAGTGCAGAACAGCGGAGTGTGTGTGTGGACAGAAGTGCAGAACAGCGGAGTGTGTGTGTGGACAGAAGTGCAGAACAGCGGAGTGTGTGTGTGGACAGAAGTGCAGAACAGCGGAGTGTGTGTGTGGACAGAAGTGCAGAACAGCGGAGTGTGTGTGTGGACACAAGTGCAGAACAGCGGAGTGTGTGTGGACAGAAGTGCAGACAGTGTTGGGGAAGTTACTTTTAAAAAGTAGTGTTTGCTCGTTACTCGTTACTTTTTAAAAAAAGTAATCCGTTACTTTACTTAGTTACCCCGTTTGGAAAGTAACTTTTTACGTTACTCGTTACTTTTACGTTACTTTTATGTTGCTTGACTTTGGGCAGAACCCAATATCTGTTCCTAAATATGTAGACATAAAGTTATACAATGGAGCATATAACATAGGCTAACAGGTAATTATTTTGTGCTCTTTATTATAAAAAATAGTATCAATTTCAAAAGAAAAAAAGTCCTCCTCATTGGCGCTGCTGTGTGCGGCAACTTTTATTCTCAGCCGGCTCTGCATCATGGGGTAGAGTGCGACACTCCGCGATGAGCCGTGTGCTCGCGCCACTTCTCTCCGCTCCGCTTCCCCTATCCACCGAACTTTAAATTTCGGCAACAGCCAATAAAGCTTCCCTGCTCTCTAACACCGGTGCGAATCGCGTCTTGATAACATAGGACAAAATGATATAGAAGACATAAGCTTAGTTTTCAGACATACGACTCACTCTATCAAGGGAGTAGGAGAAAAAAAAGAGATTTTGAGAGAAAATGGTTTTTTTTTGTTTAAAAGTACACATATTCAAGCTTTCTATATATTTCTCAGGTCTGTGAGACAAGTAGCTTATGAGTTTCGGTTAATTTACAGTATGGAGAGGAGCTCCAGTTCACGCGCTGGTGCCGTCATGATTATTTTGCATGCCATATTTACTTATTTATTAAAATCAGGCAATTAATTGGTTGGTAAAACATTGATTAAAATTAAGATACAATTAATACAAAACGAAATTCGTTTTAAAGAAAGTCTTTCTACAAAAACAAACTTAATAAAGTGGTCTAAATCATGTCTGCCCACTCCATTTATCTCCCGATATATTGCACAAAATTATGATCTTACTCACGCTTTTCACTTTTCATTTAATCAACATAGATTAAATTATTTATTTATTTATTTTATTTAAACATAAATATGAAACTAAATAGTTTTCTTTAATTTACTTCTTATTTAATTCAGCCAACTGGTTGATAAAACATTGATTAAAATTAAGATACAGTTTATACAAAACGAAATTCACTTTAAATACAGGTTTTCTACAAAAACAAACTTAATAAAGTGGTCAAAATCATGTCTCCACACTCCATTTGTGTCCGATATATTGCGCAATTTTTTTATTTAATTTAATTTAAACATAAATATGAAACTAAATCGTTTTCTTCAGTTCTCAACAGTTCTCTTCTCTCAAGCGCGCAGCTGAGGCAGTGTCGCTGTCAAATATATCCATGGGAAAAGTAACGTTGCGCCGAATTGAAAAAGGAACTACGTTTCGTTACCGAATTTTTTGTAGTAACGCGTTACACTACTTTTTACCCAAAAAAGTAGTTACGTTACTGTAACGCGTTACTTTGTAACGCGTTACACACAACACTGAGTGCAGAACAGCGGAGTGTGTGTGTGGACAGAAGTGCAGAACAGCGGAGTGTGTGTGTGGACAGAAGTGCAGAACAGCGGAGTGTGTGTGTGGACAGAAGTGCAGAACAGCGGAGTGTGTGTGTGGACAGAAGTGCAGAACAGCGGAGTGTGTGTGTGGACAGAAGTGCAGAACAGCGGAGTGTGTGTGTGGACAGAAGTGCAGAACAGCGGAGTGTGTGTGGACAGAAGTGCAGAACAGCGGAGTGTGTGTGTGGACAGAAGTGCAGAACAGCGGAGTGTGTGTGTGGACACAAGTGCAGAACAGCGGAGTGTGTGTGTGGACAGAAGTGCAGAACAGCGGAGTGTGTGTGGACAGAAGTGCAGAACAGCGGAGTGTGTGTGTGGACAGAAGTGCAGAACAGCGGAGTGTGTGTGTGGACAGAAGTGCAGAACAGCGGAGTGTGTGTGTGGACAGAAGTGCAGAACAGCGGAGTGTGTGTGAGTGTGTGTGTGGACACAAGTGCAGAACAGCGGAGTGTGTGTGTGGACACAAGTGCAGAACAGCGGAGTGTGTGTGTGGACAGAAGTGCAGAACAGCGGAGTGTGTGTGTGGACAGAAGTGCAGAACAGCGGAGTGTGTGTGTGGACAGAAGTGCAGAACAGCGGAGTGTGTGTGTGGACACAAGTGCAGAACAGCGGAGTGTGTGTGTGGACACAAGTGCAGAACAGCGGAGTGTGTGTGGACAGAAGTGCAGAACAGCGGAGTGTGTGTGTGGACAGAAGTGCAGAACAGCGGAGTGTGTGTGTGGACAGAAGTGCAGAACAGCGGAGTGTGTGTGTGGACAGAAGTGCAGAACAGCGGAGTGTGTGTGTGGACACAAGTGCAGAACAGCGGAGTGTGTGTGTGGACAGAAGTGCAGAACAGTGGAGTGTGTGTGGACAGAAGTGCAGAACAGCGGAGTGTGTGTGTGGACAGAAGTGCAGAACAGCGGAGTGTGTGTGTGGACAGAAGTGCAGAACAGCGGAGTGTGTGTGTGGACAGAAGTGCAGAACAGCGGAGTGTGTGTGTGGACAGAAGTGCAGAACAGCGGAGTGTGTGTGTGGACAGAAGTGCAGAACAGCGGAGTGTGTGTGAGTGTGTGTGTGGACACAAGTGCAGAACAGCGGAGTGTGTGTGAGTGTGTGTGTGGACACAAGTGCAGAACAGCGGAGTGTGTGTGTGGACACAAGTGCAGAACAGCGGAGTGTGTGTGAGTGTGTGTGTGGACACAAGTGCAGAACAGCGGAGTGTGTGTGTGGACACAAGTGCAGAACAGCGGAGTGTGTGTGTGGACAGAAGTGCAGAACAGCGGAGTGTGTGTGGACAGAAGTGCAGAACAGCGGAGTGTGTGTGTGGACAGAAGTGCAGAACAGCGGAGTGTGTGTGTGGACAGAAGTGCAGAACAGCGGAGTGTGTGTGTGGATACAAGTGCAGAACAGCGGAGTGTGTGTGTGGACAGAAGTGCAGAACAGCGGAGTGTGTGTGGACAGAAGTGCAGAACAGCGGAGTGTGTGTGGACTAGGGATGTCAATTTTCACAAAATCCCATGATCGATCGTCGTTTAAATTAACGATCAATTAATCGATTAATCGTTAGCCTTAATACTGCGATATGCGTCTACTGCAGTGGCTATGACAGCATGACAGGGTCTGCAAATGCTGCTCAAAACGCTATGTTCCTCACCAAATCAATTAGAATGGTTTTAAATATAAATAAAGGGCTAGTAGGATTGTAAAATGTTTCGATGTGATTGATAATTAAATTAATTATTTAATAATCAAATATAACTACTAATACAACGTGTCACCAACGCCGCCTCATATGCGCTTAGACTGTGTGACTGTTGTGGACGCGCTCTTCCTGGAACAACTGCACGCGCTGAATGAATCTGCTACCGTTAAACTGGAGCACTTTGCTAGCACGTTATTTATCTAAAAGAAACGCATCCTATATGAGATTAATCAGATATATTCAAAATAAACATAATATTACAAATTGTATCTGCACAAAATGACGCAAATTCATGCACAAGTGAACTTGAACTAAGTTACGTGCCATTCATTCAGAACTACTCATGTTGTGGACGCGCTCTTCCTGGAGCAACGCGACACGGCAACTAAACCCAAATAATTCACAATGTTGTATTACAATATTGTTCTCTTTATAATGTTATGTGATATTACAGTCCCAATAGTCATTATTAGTCGTGCACTGCCGTTTGAGCTGCGCGCGCTGAAGCTGACGCTTTACTACAGAGTTAATTCTTAACCAAATGCATCCAATATGAGATAAATCAGATATAGATAGGCATACACAAAATAAACAGTATTACAACTTACATTTGCACAAAACAAAAGGCTGCGAATGCACACGCAAACTTATAGTCATGATGAAGATGTAAAATGGTCCCAAACAACTCCGGCGCGCTCGCTTTACATGTTTCGCGGTTGAGCAGCGCGCACACGCATGAAGACCTGCTTAATCGATGATCGATAAGTTGTATCGATTAAATGTATTATCGACAATTAATCGATCGTCGATTAATCGTTGACATCCCTAGTGTGGACAGAAGTGCATGCCTGAGCTTGTGTTTTGACATTGTGGAAAATAGAATAATAGAAACAAAATGTATTAAGCTTTTTACCCGTTATTATCAATCTAAATTAATCTAGTTTTTAATTTAACTTAATTTCGTTTTTCTTTATTTAAATTTCGTTTTTCTTTATTTAAATTTCGTTTTTCTTTATTTAAATTTAATTTTTTCTTTATTTAAATTTAGTTTTTTCTTTATTTAAATTTAGTTTTTTCTTTATTTAAATCTACCCTTTACTGTGTCAGTAATTTGTTAGTCAGAAAAATATTAGACTACCTTAAAAGTATTGCTTAAGTTAACAGACCTGTGTGTGTGTGTGTGTGTGTGTGTGTGTGTGTGTGTGTTTTATATCACTAGTGCAGTGTCGGTTCTCAGAGCATAAGCCCTGCCGGCGTGAGGTGCGCCGCTTCCCGCTCGCGCTGTTCTGTAGTTTACTAAAAGTTTATTAACTCTGAATGTGTCGCGTCTCGCGTGTCCATCTATATTGCACCAAATGTGACACTGCACTCCCAGTGAAGTCGATTGGATGAACGGTTCTCGAAATAATCAAAATGCAAACGGATATACCGACACATAGAGATTCCTGCCTTTATCAGAGAGAAGAATATGTTCAGCACCCTCTCTCCGAAGCTTCGAATATTCCATGTTCATTACTACCGAAGCTTCGAAGCTCAAAAAATGGTATTCGGACCAGCCCTAGACTGAACATACTTCATCTAGACCGCGTTGTTCTGATTCTGCTGTCAGTGTTTACAAGGGTCGGTGAGGATGTGTCGGTGAGAGTCAGCTGAATCATGAGCTCTGGCTGTACAGTGTCTGTGTGTGATGATTGCCTGATTATTAGCTGTTGATCTGTCTACTGTGTTCAGGCCGGAGTGTACTGGCGTCCCATCAGGCGTACAGTCCTCCACCAGCCCTGAGAACAACACCGTCACTCGCCGAGAGCACACTGTGTGTGTGTGTGTGTGTGTGTGTGCCAGAGTAACTAAAGAGAAATATAGTCGTCAACATTTGAAGTGGATCAAAAGAGTTCATCAAAGTTGTCCTCAGACAAGAACGGGTATTGTTCAAAATACATGTTTTTGATCCACTTCAGATGTGGACGACTGTAGATCGTGATGCTGCAGATTATTTAAAGGGGACACAGTTTCTCCGTGTGTAAATGCTATAATCAGGTCCTGGTGCTTCTACCGACACAGAAAACGTGTAAAGTGAAACCCAGTAACTGTGTTCTGGTCAGTCTTTCTCTGAGAGCATGTTATAAAATATGAAGAGGATCTTATTATAATATTACCGGCCCTTAATCTGCACATTTACACACACCAGCCGACATTTGGTTCCACACGCGACAACAGAGACCAGTTCTAACGCAATGATAAAGATCCAGCAAAGCCTGAAACTGTTGTGTGGTTGAGCACAGACGAGCACTGAACACTATTGACCAGAACATGTCAACGCTGTCTTATAAACACCTCAGGAACTGGACACTTGTGGAGAAGTTAAACATGATGATGAGATGATCAGTGTAACTCCACAACAACTACAGACATGTCTCCAGTCTCCACTAACATTCAGAAACTCTTTCTGAGTCTCTCTGTAAGGCTGCACTCGCTCCTGGTTATTCTGGGATTCTGGATGAGTGAGACTGGCCTGTTCTGTTATTGCCGGAGTTTCTGAAGCTCGTGTAAAGACTCCGCCCTCTTCTGAACAGAGGCGGAGCTAAAGCTCATTTGCATTTAAAGGGACACACACAAAAAGGGGCAAATTTGACAAGCAATAATAAATGATCTGGTACTTTGAGCTGAAATCTCACACACACATTCTGGGGACACCAGAGATTACATCTGGTGAAGAGGGGCGTAATGTGTCACTGTATGTTGTGATGCGCTGTGTGTTTCAGGTGTGTGTTCAAGGGCTGATTGTGTGTCTGAGAGCGCCTGGGGTTACAGTTAACCCTCTGGGGTCTGAGCTGTTTTCTGGGCCCTGGAGGTGTTCTGACATGCTCTGACATTTGTGTTTTTTTCTGTTACTAGTGACATTTTCATGGCTAAAGTCTAATTACACTAGCCTGGGAAAACCCAGACTACTTCCGGCGAATTTTAATTCTCTCTCCAGGATAGTCTGGAGAAGAGCCCATTCAAACTCATTTCTGTGCCGCCGAAATCGCGGCACCAATCAGAAACGTTTGGGGAGGGATTTACATGATGACGACAGCGCAGCGACGCTGACGGAGATTTCATTACAAAGATGGATGCCGCCGTGGAACATCACTCGTTCGAATCATAGACAGTATATAAACGAATCAGTTATCGCGTCTGTTTTGAGCGATTTAAACTTACCGTTTTCGTTAAAACCGGAGCAAAGAACAACACTCGAAGCATACGTCATCTCCTTCATCGATCTGATTGGTTTTATGACTATCCAATTGCGGCCAGAGGAATTTGAGCTACGTCGGTTGGTGACGCCCCTTTGGAAATGATTTGTCTACATAGCTTCCCCAGACCCTATACTCAGTTTCAACTGAGAAGGGTCTGGTTTTAACCAGGCTATAATTACACTGTATTCAGCACAAACTCTGCTACAATAATATATCAGCAGCATGTATGTAAAAGTTTGTAGTTTTGAGATAATGACATTTTTGCGTGGTTTGTAAAAATACAAAAAAAAATTCTCACTGAAATAAGGCCATGAAACCCATACTGATTATTTCTTCACAAGACTTTTGAAAATTGTTTGACGTAGCCTAGAATATTTGCTCCAAAACTATGTGAAAATCACCCTGACTGCTCATTCAGATAAGACAATATATTGATTTAAAATTTTTACGACGTGTTTTGTGTGAGAAAGCTTTATGCGGGAGCTCATTAATATGTAAGCTTTTCACACCTGAGAAAGACAAAGACACTCCCCTAACTGCCCTATTAGGAGCGATCAGGCCCTGTCATTCAGAGCAACCTTGCACAAAGAATGAGGAGATTTAAAAAAGAATGGCTTTTAGATTGTTTGGATTTATTTACAACACAACATAATCCAAAAATACACAACAAATGACAAAAGAGCACATTGAAAACAATGATCCAAAGACAGAGACCTTTGTGCCATTCCTAAAAACATTGTACATACCTTTCATTTCCAAGGTGTTTGATTTTCACTTTACCATTCATATACAGAGACTCATGTGAATGTTGAAGTCAGCAGGACTCGGTTGCATCAGGGCCCTGTAAAAAAAAAAAAAAGTGAACATACTGATATCAAGAGAAACTATAGGGCTGCACGATTTTGGGAATAGATTTTAGATTTTTCTGGTTAAAATTTCTTTTTAAAATTCACAGAATACACACACACACACATGTTTCCAACAATATATAATGAACACCAGGTTTGTTGTGCCTTGTAGGCATAGGCTACGCAGTGCTGCATAAAATAATATCAATAAATTAAATCTTCCAAAAGATTTCAAGAACAACTACGCTAGAGAAAAATATATTGATTATCATATGTTACTTCAAATGTTTCCATTTGTTATGATGATATGAAATGAGATAATAGTAAAAACATAAAGCCTAATGTTTGGTGCATTTTTCCTTTCAAACGCAATCGCGCTCCAAAATATGATACATTCAAACGCACAGCGCGCTCCAAAATATGATACATTCAAACGGGATCGCGCTCCAAAATATGATACATTCAAACGCACAGCGCGCTCCAAAATATGATACATTCAAACCCACAGCGCGCTCCAAAATATGATACATTCAAACGCCATCGGGGTCCAAAATATTAAACATTATGGTTATACATATCTATGTTTGAGCAGATATCCACAAACAGTATTTAACAGTAAACACGGGTCTAAATAGTATAATATTCACCATATATCTAGCAACAGTTCAACTGCAATGTGAAGTTTATGCAACAATACCATAAACTAATAAGTAAGAATTTCTTACCTTACATCTTTCTTGTCTTCAAATCGCGTTCTTCTTCTTCTGTATAAATCCAATGTAAGCTCACAGCGCGTCTTCCAAACTCGACGAAAAGCAGAGACTTGTGAAGTGTTTTGGTGTTTTGGTGTTTGAGGTAACGAGGGCGTTCGCGTCCCATGTGGACGATTTGCATGTGAATCTCTTTTGCGCAAGTGGGCGTGGTCGAATTTAAAAAAATAATTAGCAAGCGTTTGAGATACTGGACATCCTGTTGGTTTTATACAAATTACTTAAACAGAGAATATTTGTTTTCAGTTTGAATCCGATCATTTAAAAGTACACACTTAAATGTTTATAAAGGTATAAGGCTCATAAATGTGTGACAAGTATTCGCTGAGTTTTGTTTCAGTTTATAGACGTGCTCAAGAAAAAAAAGTTCACCGCGACGGAGAGGCAGAACGCACACCCTGTTTATTTTCTTTATTTTACAAAAGCACAATGTTTTGATTTGATTGTAAGTGGACACATACAAAAGTAGAAATATCACAGATTATTTTTTTATATTTCTTTTTTCTGTATAACCATAAATGACGGAGTAATTTAAGTTTATTGTACTAATATGTGAAGAAAATCCAGCAAAACGCGGGGGCGCGTTTGCCGACCTCAGAGGGTTAATGCAGTGAACTCCCTCTCTGCCGTGCTGCGGGTTAATGAAGAGTGTGTGTGTGTGTGTTGCTCCAGCAGGACTCTATCAGACTCAGCCTGCGCAGATGATCCGACCACCGGCCTCCTCGTACCCGGCTCTCCAGCCGGCCTATCCCAGTCCCTCAGCTCCAGCTCTCTACACACAGGTACCAGTCACACACACACACACACACACACACACACACACACACACACACACACACACACACACACACACAGACACACAGATCTACCCCACTCCCTCAACTCCAGCTCTACACACAGGTTCCAGTCTCACACACACACACTGATCACACCAGTGCCGTTCTGAAGCACAGTCACACCTGCCAACCACATGCATTTCGACCTCAACGTACGCTGGTATGATTTGTCACTCTAAACTACGCTAGAACCTGCTGATGGCTCTGTGCACGCGCAGTCCTCGAATCAAGCAACAGCAGAAGAAGAGTTCCACCAATCATAGCGCTGGGTTGACGAATGCGTAAGGCCTTTCAGTAAAAAGAGACTGTAATCCGAAGCTGGGATTCTGGATGAGTGAGATTCACCTGTTTTGCCGGAGTCTCTGAAGCTCGTGTAAAGGATCTGAATGGAGGCCGGGAAAAGCAGCTCATTTGCATTTAGAGAGGCACACACACAAGTACGGCGTATTTTTGCTCACACCCAAAAAGGGGCAAATTTGACAAGCCATAATAAATGATCTGAGGGAATTTTGAGCTGAAATCTCACTGATACATTCTGGGGACACCAGAGATTTATATCACGTCTGGTGAAACGGGGCGTAATATGTCACGTTTAAGGCTGTGTCCCATCCTGTTCTCCATCAGGTCCAGCCGTCGGGCAGCGCAGCTCAGCTCAGTCCGTCTCTGGCAGCGATGAGTCTGCAGTCCCAGACGCCAGAAGCCCTTCGTGTGGTGAACCTCCTTCAGGAGCGCAACATCCTTCCCTCGGGAGCCGTGACTCCGCCCACTCCCTGCCTCCCACAGGACCTGCAGAAGATCAACTGCTGCCCAGAGTCAGTGTGTGTGTGTGTGTGTGTGTGTGTGTGTGTGTGTGTGTGTGTGTGTGTGTGTGTCTGTCTGTCTGTCTGTGTGTGTGTCTGTGTGTCTGTGCGTGTGTTCTGCCCTCCGCTCACTGCATGTTTCGTCCTCAGGGTCTTCCGCTGTACTCTGACCAGCATCCCTCAGACACAGGCTCTGCTGAACAAAGCCAAGCTTCCCCTCGGCCTCCTGCTGCACCCCTTCAAGGATCTCTCCGTAAGTCTCTGATCCTCCACACCTGACCTCTGACCCTGTCCACACCTGACCTCCGACCCTCCAGACCTGAACCCTGACCCTCCAGACCTGACCTCTGACCCTCTACACCTGACCTCTGACCCTGACCTCCAGACCTGACCTATGACCCTCCACACCTGACCTCTGACCCTCTACACCTGACCTCTGAGCCTGTCCACACCTGACCTCCGACCCTCCAGACCTGACCCCTGACCCTCCACACCTGACCTCTGACCCTCCACACCTGACCTCTGACCCTCTACACCTGACCTCTGACCCTGTCCACACCTGACCTCCGACCCTCCAGACCTGACCCTCCAGACCTGACCTCTGACCCTCTACACCTGACCTCTGACCCTGTCCACACCTGACCTCCGACCCTCCAGACCTGACCTCTGACCCTCCACACCTGACCTGACCCTCTACACCTGACCTGACCCTCTACACCTGACCTAACCCTGTCCACACCTGACATCCGACCCTCCACACCTGACCTCTGACCCTCCATACCTGACCTCTGACCCTCCACACCTGACCTCTGATCCTCCACACCTGACCTCTGACCCTGTCCACACCTGACCTCTGACCCTCCACACCTGACCTGACCCTCCACACCTGACCTCTGACCCTGTCTACACCTGACCTCTGACCCTGTCCACACCTGACCTCCGACCCTCCACACCTGACCTCTGACCCTCCAGACCTGACCTCTGACCCTCCACACCTGACCTCTGACCCTGTCCACACCTGACCTCCGACCCTCTACACCTGACCTCTGACCCTGTCCACACCTGACCTCCGACCCTCCAGACCTGACCTCTGACCCTCCACACCTGACCTCTGACCCTGTCCACACCTGACCTCCGACCCTCCAGACCTGACCCCTGACCCTCCAGACCTGACCTCTGACCCTCTACACCTGACCTCTGACCCTCCACACCTGACCTCTGACCCTCCACACCTGACCTGACCCTCTACACCTGACCTCTGACCCTCCACACCTGACCTGACCCTCTACACCTGACCTCTGACCCTGTCCACACCTGACCTCCTAACCTCTACACCTGACCTCTGACCCTGTCCACACCTGACCTCTGACCCTCCAGACCTGACCTAAACATAACCAGACCGTTTTATGTGTGTAGGGCTGTTCATGACATGTTTGTTGTGTCTCCAGCAACTCCCGGTGGTGACCTCCAGTAACATTGTGCGCTGCCGCTCCTGCCGGACGTACATCAACCCGTTCGTGACCTTCGTGGACGCCAGGAGATGGAAGTGTAATCTGTGTCACAGAGTGAACGATGGTGAGCGCTGCACACACTCCTCTGCCGTCACGAGTCGCTGCGCACTGATGAGAGCGTTTCTGAATGTGTGTTTCATCAGTTCCAGAGGAGTTCATGTATAATCCGGTCAGCAGGTCGTACGGGGCGCCTCACAAGAGACCCGAGGTCCAGAACGCCACCATTGAGTTCATCGCCCCGTCAGAATACATGGTACAGCTGAATCACCTGATGATGTCACTCCTGAATCTCTGAGAAACCCCTGACGAGCAGCCAACAGCTGTAACATCATACTACAGTATACACATCTACACTACCACTCAGAGGTTCTGGAGCGATACCATTCAAAACCTTCGACTGGTAGTGTGTATGTGCAGATGTCTCCCGTTCATCTATATGATGTGTGTGTGTGTGTGTGTGTGTCCTCAGCTCAGGCCGCCTCAGCCCGCTGTCTACCTGTTCGTCCTCGACGTGTCCCACAATGCCGTGGAGACTGGGTATCTGGATGTCGTCTGTCAGTCGCTTCTAGACAACCTTGACTCGTAAGTGAGCGTCATCGAGCCGCTGTCCAAGCGCATGAAAAGCTAAATGCACATTTATTTCTTTAATATTAGCAAAATTCTAATTCCATTTGAATTCTAAAGGTAATTCTTAATGTTAAGAGGAAAAAAGTACTGTGTTGTCTCCTGTGCCCAGAAGAGTGTGTCGTTGCATGGGTTCTCGTCAGCAGGAAGAACCTTTTCCCGCCATTTTTCACATTAACAACACAATCCAGCGCTGTACACTGGATAAGCACACAGAAACACACATCATGTCTCACGCCTCTTGACACCAAAAATTGTTCAAGCTCTCTGCTGAACCCGCTGACCAGTGTGTCTCGTGTGTGTTTCACCAGCTGACCAGTGTGTCACGTGTGTGTTGAACCCGCTGACCAGTGTGTCACGTGTGTGTTGAACCCGCTGACCAGTGTGTCACGTGTGTGTTGAACCCGCTGACCAGTGTGTCACGTGTGTGTGTTGAACCCGCTGACCAGTGTGTCCCATGTGTGTTGAACCCGCTGACCAGTGTGTCACGTGTGTGTTGAACCCGCTGACCAGTGTGTCACGTGTGTGTTGAACCCGCTGACCAGTGTGTCACGTGTGTGTTGAACCCGCTGACCAGTGTGTCCCGTGTGTGTGTTGAACCCGCTGACCAGTGTGTCCCGTGTGTGTGTTGAACCCGCTGACCAGTGTGTCCCATGTGTGTTGAACCCGCTGACCAGTGTGTCACGTGTGTGTTGAACCCGCTGACCAGTGTGTCACGTGTGTGTTGAACCCGCTGACCAGTGTGTCCCGTGTGTGTGTTGAACCCGCTGACCAGTGTGTCACGTGTGTGTGTTGAACCCGCTGACCAGTGTGTCACGTGTGTGTTTCCCCTGAAGGCTCCCCGGAGACTCCCGCACGAAGATCGGCTTCATCACGTTTGACAGCACCATCCACTTCTACAACCTGCAGGAAGGGCTTTCGCAGCCGCAGATGCTCATCGTGTCAGACATCGACGGTAAGATTTCCCATCAGCAAACTCCGATGATGTTCAGATGATGTTCAGATGATGTTCAGGAGTGACACAGGTTTGTTCCTCCTCAGATGTGTTCCTGCCGACTCCGGACAGCCTGCTAGTCAACCTGAGCGAGTGCAAGGAGGTGAGCGAGCGCTCGGGTTTATCCTATTCAGCTCAATATATTTGTTTCCTTTTGTTTCCAATTTTAATTAACTTTAACGTTATTCTCATCTGAAATGATAAATAATTTATTTCTGTATAAAATAATACTACCATTAAAAACACATTTGATTATCTTTTTTAATCAGTGTAGAATGTGTAACTTCAAAATAAACAGATCAGTGCTCTGTGTTAGGACAAGAAATGAAAACCAATGCAATATGATGAATGTCCAAAAGATGAGATCATTTTTGCTTTTAAACAGCGTGTGTGTGTGTGTGATTTTTGGTTGGGTGACAGTTGTAGGTTACAGTTTGACAAAAGCACAATGTTGTGTTTTACACAAATATAAGTAGGCTAAACACTTTTGAAGTTTTAATGATGTCCTGTATGAACAAAAAATGACGGAGTATGTTTTTATGTTTCCACTGTTCGATCGCGCCCGTGCCTCCCTCTCTCTCTCTCTCTCTCTCTGACACACACACACACACACACACACATTCCAGCATTGCAATCTTGACATCGCAGCCTGTTCATTTTGCTGCGTTCACACCAAACGCGAATAGAGCGTCAAATTCGTGTCTATCGCGTCTAGTTCGATGCTTGAACAGTTTGAATCCATTCGCGATATAGACGTGCGTTCAGAGCTAAGGCGGGGCTACAGATTAGATGTCCCTAAAGCATCGGTTCCCAACAGGGGGGTCGCGGCCCACAAGGGGGCCTCAGCGAGCTCTGTGGGGGGTCGCGTCATATTTTGAAAAGTTTTGAGCAATTTGCATTAAATAAAAGTGCTTAACTTTTTTCTGTTCAAAATGTATATAATGAGCGAGTTCATCATGAATCCATTTTCCAAACCGTGTTTTTGTCTTATCCTGAATCACTATGGTACACCTATAATAAGTGATTACATTGGGACTATTTTACCCTGGTTCGGATCGCTGCCGCTGCGGAGTAGCCCAGTACCTGCGTGACTCGTCATAGACCCACACAGAGAGAGAAGTAGTTCCGGCTACAATGTTCTTCCGAAAGACGCATTATTCTGTTAATAAACGCATGTTTATTATCGCTCGCTATAGCGCCAAAAGCCTAAAAAATAAAGCCTCACATTGATAAAGCCTCACAAATAACATGCAAGTATTGAGGCCCCAGACCGAAGTCATTTAGTAATAGCCTATATTCATTCTTTTTTTTACCTACACACAAGTGTGAATACTGATATTTTTGTTATTGCATTTAAAATAGGGCAAATTTATAGGCTACTCCTAGGCTTACGTTTTTAAATTACAAAGGGCCTAATAATGTTTTTGTTATTGTATTTTCAATATTATAGGCTATTATTTGTGCATAAACATATCTGGTTATAGTAAACATACCGTTTGTTTGAAAACAACATATTTTGTCATCCTTGCTGCAAGCTTACAAGAGCGAAAATATCATTAAATGTGAAGGGGGGCCCTAAAATATTTTCTTGGGAAAAAGGGGGTCTCAGACAAAAAAAGGTTGGGAACCACTGCCCTAAAGAACCCGCATATGTCTATGCGCGTATCGAACAGTAGTTCTGCATTACATTAATTAATGTGCACGCGAGTTTTATTTATTTTTACACCGTGTATTCTCTGTGTAAATCCATGCACCGAACGTACGTTCAATACGAATACACGTACCGTTCCTCCCCTAATAGGTATCGGATCATAGGTATCGGATATATTTTTTTCTCCCCTCCGATATCCGATCTAGCGTTCTGGGCCAGTATCACTCAATAATAATGTTGACTGTATTGGTGTGTAGTTTATGGTGGTGTGGTGCTGGAGACCGCTTGGAAAAGGTGTACGAACCCTGCACAATACACACCGTTTCACAGCAGCTTTACAGGAGATGTCCACATTACAGCTTACATCGATCTGGTATCAGAGGCTAAACCCCTGAGTTATGGACTTCAGAAATGTACATGTACAGATCACACAGTTAGCTAAACATGTATTCATTTAAACAATAATAATTCAAGGTAGAAACAATGAGCTCACTGAAGTAATGAATACATGCGTGTTAACAAACGACGTGCCTCAGCGATTGGATGAGGTGAAGCGTGTGCGCGCGTGTGTGTGTGTGTGTGTGTGTGTGTGTTACAGCTGGTCCAGAACCTGCTGACGGGTCTGCCGCAGATGTTCAGCGCATGTGTGTGTGTGTGTGTGTTACAGCTGGTCCAGGACTTGCTGATGGGTTTGCTTCAGATGTTCAGCGTGTGTGTGTGTGTGTGTGTGTGTTGCAGCTGGTCCAGGACCTGCTGACGGGTTTGCTTCAGATGTTCAGCGTGTGTGTGTGTGTGTGTGTGTGTGTGTGTTGCAGCTGGTCCAGGACCTGCTGACGGGTCTGCCGCAGATGTTCAGCGCGTGTGTGTGTGTGTGTTGCAGCTGGTCCAGGACCTGCTGACGGGTTTGCTTCAGATGTTCAGCGTGTGTGTGTGTGTGTGTGTGTGTGTGTGTGTTACAGCTGGTCCAGGACCTGCTGATGGGTTTGCTTCAGATGTTCAGCGCATGTGTGTGTGTGTGTTGCAGCTGGTCCAGGACCTGCTGACGGGTTTGCTTCAGATGTTCAGCGTGTGTGTGTGTGTTACAGCTGGTCCAGGACCTGCTGACGGGTCTGCCGCAGATGTTCAGCAGGACGATGGAGACTCAGTCTGGTCTGGGTCCGGCTCTCCAGGCCGGGTTTAAGCTTCTGTCTCCCACCGGCGGACGCATCTCAGTCTTCCAGACACAACTGCCCACCGTGGGCATCGGTGCCCTCAAACCCCGAGAGGAGCCCGGCCAGAAGGCACACGCCAAGGTCTCACACACACACACACACACACACACACACACACACACACACACACACACACACACACACACACACACACACACACACACACCACTGTCAGACTGAGTCATTGACTGACTGACTGCTTTAACCCTTGGGTTCAACAGTTGGTTACCCTGGACTCATTTTCAAAAGCTTTGAGTCTTCAGTTTTACAACACACTATTACTGGTGGCACTTTATTTTATTGTCCTCTTCATATTATGTACTTCAGTATTGGTAAAAACTAGGTACTAACCCCAACCCTAACCTTGACCCATGTAGTCCCCTTATATGTTAATGCAACTCTGTATTTGACATTTTTGAGTCCTTGAAATGAAAGTGAATACTCTCTCTTTACTCTGGTGAATCTTGTGTTTTTAATGTTTTGCACTACAGGAGGTCCAGCATCTGAATCCTGCCACGGACTTCTATAAGAAGCTGGCTCTGGACTGTTCTGGTCACCATGTGGCGGTGGATCTGTTCCTGCTCAGCGCTCAGTACTGTGATCTGTCCTCTCTAGGTCAGTCTAACCACTGCATACGGTGATGATGATGATGAGGAGTGCTGTGTGGAGTCGCTCGTGTGTGTGTGGACACTCATGTACAGCCCTTTAATAGCTGATCTGATGATTAGTAGTGCAACGGATCACAAAATTCACGGTTCGGATCATTTACGTTTTTTGAGCCACGGATCGGATAATCGGATCAGCAAAAAACCCCAAAAAGTGTTTTTAAAAAAAATATATATATATGGGGGGGGGGGGGGGGGGTACCTTTGCTTTTCATTTCATTTATTACTTAAAGCTTACTTGAAGTTCTTCTATCACATCAAAGACTACTAGCCTAAATGATAGTTTAAACATTATTGAAAACAAGTGAAAAGTAAAATAAGACCAAATACACAAAATACAAGCAGAGATGAATACTAAATAACAAAGTTACAAAGTCCAACAGTGGTTCAGTAGTGTTCAGGCACAGATATACATAATTAGACCTACATTTAAAATAACAATTTGTTCACTGTAGGAATTAAATATAGTTTCATCTTTGTTAACCCTCTGGGGACCAAAAACGCGCCCGCGCGTTTTGCTCGTTTTTTTTTTTTAGCAATGAAAATAAACACTAAATGCTCTGTTAATTTTGATCTTTCATTTTCGTGTAATACATCAATCGATCCTGTTCAGTTTCTATTTTTTTTCTGTATACTCACAATAAAAATAAAGTGTTTTGCTTTTTGACAAATAAAGAAAAATTAACATGATGCGATTTCTGCCTTCTCTCTGTCAGTAAACTCCCGTTTGAAACGCGTTCGAAAATTATCTATAACTCCGCGAAAATTCAGTCAAACAGGCAAACAGACCCACGGGCATAAAGCTTGAGATCGCATCTTTTAAATGAAGTCATTTATATAAAAAACAAATATTCTTAGTTTCTGTAATCTGTATACAAAGAGAGCGACTCCAGTCGACCTCATTACGAGATGATTCACAGTAATGTGACCACTCCCCGGAGAGCGCGTGCTTTTCAAATGCAAATTCCGAGAACCATTTCAGATCTGTGAAACGCCCCCACATCAGCTGTAAACAAAGCGCGTCGCGAGTGAGACATTATAGCCTTTATGGAGAAAAGTTTCCACAGTGCTGATGAGGAGAAATATCTCCTGATATGAGCAGCAGATCGCGCTGAGGAGTGAGGTAGGCTGTTTTCTTTTCTCAAGTGTGGAATAACGTTATGGAATAACGTTAGTGTAGGCCTATGTAAACCGCAAAAAGATGAATCGCATTTCTATAATATGACTCGCGTTTCTGTGAGATGAATGAAGGGTACATATTTGTAAAGAGTGTTTAGCCTAAATATGAATCGCGCGTCTGTGTGTGAAAGAATAAACTGCTTTGCTATAGCCTACTGAGATGAGTAAAATCGACTGGAATATGTTGAAATAAAATGTATTTGTATAAGCAACGTAAATTAACATTTATATGCCCTGATATTTCAATAAAACAACGTTAGTCAGGCGTTAGTCACACTATTTTTGTCAAAAATAAAGTCATAGACTAAGATGTTAGATGTTCCATTGTTGGCTATATTCAAACTAATGAATACATATGATAAAATGTAGGCCTATAATCTTTTTTTCTTTCTTTTTTTTTTTTACAAAGAAAGAGTACACTTGAAATATTGTTGAAATTGTAATTATTGTTGTAATTGTAACATTTTTAATAAAATAGCTAAACATATTTACAAGATAGATGTAAGCGAAATCTTAAATGGTCAATATAAGTATTCTTCTAAATACATTGTCCTTGCATTGTGGCTCAGTCAGTGTCACACCTGAATGAATGGCTATTCAGAGTCATTATGCAGAGTGGGTGGGACATCCCAGGTGTAAACTACTCCTTCACGCCCCCCTCGCATATTGGCTTTCCAAGCAAAACCTGTTTTACACCATTTAAATCAATGTATTTTTTTTTGTGAACGATAAAGCAAGACTATTTTCACATAATTTTGAAGCCAGTACTCAAAGGTACAACATCAATTAGACAAAAGTCTTGTGGACACATATTTAATATGTGTTTTGTGGTCTTAATTCAGCCACTTTCATTTTTATTTTTTCCAATAACCACGCATAAACATTATTCTCTTAAAAATACAAACATCTACATACACATTGCTCGCATATTTTGGTAGCCCTGTTTGTGCTATATAGAGTGATTTTACACCTTTGCCATTAACATGTTTATAAATAACTGAAAAAAGCACAAATTTCAAGGCATGTCAGAACATCTCAAGGGCTCCAAAAACACCTTGGTCCCCAGAGGGTTAAAGCTGTATTTGCGTGTTTTATTAACATTAATGACACAGACGACAGCAGGAATGTTAGGCTGCTGTCCCTTTAAGACCGCACAGACCCATTATACTGACACTCATCCGGTTCTCTTTCAAGCATACGTGTCATTGTCACTCTGGGATACGCCCCTTCCGCGTAGAAGCCCGATTACATTACGCCAGCCCCATTGGCTGGCAGACATGACGCAGTGCAAAGTCTCGCTATGAGGGCAGCACGACAGCTCCTTCCTGTTTATCCAGAGCTCCTGGAGGAGGACAAGCCTGCCCGTGCAGGGAGGATCCGCTCTCGATGTGGAGGGATGGAGAAGGCCTTCTCCCAGTGCCCCCCAGAGAGCCAGTAGTTGCCGTGCACTTGCACCCATGGGTGTGGGTCAGCCAGAGAAGTCATAATGACGGAAGCGTCGTTGTCCGGTTGGGGGGGCATTCACGAGGGCAGGATAGTGAATGGAGGATGGGGATCATCATCTGACCAATCTTCACACAAACTATCTGGAAATGCTGGCCGTGTTTCTGACGCTGAAGCATTTTCTACCTTTTCATCATGGCATCATGTTCTCGTGAGAACACTACAGTTGTGGCTTATATACATCAACAGGGAGGCCTCAGACCACTGCTCCTGCACATGCTGGCACGCAGACTGGTTTAGTGGAGCAATGCCAATCTTTCATCCCTGAGAGCGACGCACGTACTGGCTGTCATGAACCAGAGTGCGGATCTGCTGTCCAGGGGCAGTCCTCGTTACGGGGAGGGGAAATTGAACAGGGAAGTGGTCGAACAGATCTGGGAAATATACGGCAGAGCGACAGTGGACCTGTTCGCCTCTGTTTTTCTCCCTGAAAGATCAGAGCGCGCCTCTGGGGATCGATGCGCTGGCACACGATTGGCCCCGCACTCTCCTTTACGCACTCCCACCGATAGCGTTAATTTCCCCAACACTTACAGAGTGGAGGAGGAGGGACTAAAGCTGATATTAATAGCTCTAGAGCTTCGTCGACTAGGTCTCTCTATGAATGCAAGTGGGGTGTGTTTGAGCGCTGGTGCGCGGCTAAGCTCGAGATTCCCTTCCAGTGTTCAGTGGCGGTCTCTCTATCATTTCTACAGGATTAGATAGACCAAGGGAAAGCGTTTTCAACCATTAAAAAAAAATGTATTTGGCCGCTATATCTGCTTGTCACACAGGTTTAGATTAGAGTTCTCAACGGGCCGTGGCTTTTAAAGCCCGGACCCGATGTAACCCGACACATCAACATGAATTATCTGCCCGAACCCGGCCCGCGGCCCGACGCCGCGTCGGAATTTGTTTTTCTCAAACACGTATTATCATGACCAGCAGACGCGAATTCAAATCAACCTTTAATGTTCACGCCTTTTAACAATACAAACAACTGAAACAATAAACTTTAAATATATAAATAGGCTGTAGTAGCGACGGTGAATTCACCTGCGGCAAGTTTACTTTCCACCAACTCCATCTTCTTCTCCAGGCTAAAGGCGTGCACGCAGCGGCGTCTGCCCCCGCCCCTCTCCATGATGCACGTTGCTCGCAGCAGCCAGACTTTCTTTACGGTGAACAGCAGCGATGATTAATAAATGTTTTTTTTTTGTTTTTTTTATTGAGCGGAAAAGATTAAGCCCGAGGTCCGACCCGACCCGAGTCATTTGCTTATATTTTCGACCCGAACCCGCGGGTCCCGTCGGGTTTGTCGGGCCGACCCGACCCGTTGAGAACTCTAGTTTAGATAATAAAACTGTTAGGAAGCATCCTGTAGTGTGCAGGTTCATGAAGGGGCGCATCACGCTTTCCCCTTCGAGGGGTTTAGCACTGGTACTTGATGCTCTCTCAATGTCCCATTTGAGCCACTGGACAAGATTGATTTAACAATATTGTCGTTTAGGACAGCGCTGCTGTTAGCCTTGGCTTTGGTGAAGCGCGTTGGTGAGAGTCACACACTTTCGGTGCGTTCAGCATGTCTGCAGTTCAGGCCTGGGGGTGCAGGGGTAGTTCTGAAGCCTTATCCTGCATTTATGCCCAAAATGGTTAATTCTATCACTCCGTTTGAGCTAAGAGCTTTCTATCCACCACCTTTTCTTCATCAGAACAGTGAAAGCTAAATGAGTTGTGCCCAGTGCGTGCTTTGCGCATTCACACAGACAGAACCAGAGGGTTCAGGGAGAGTGATCAGCTGTTCAGGTCTTGGGTGAAACCACGTACGGGGAGGCCGATTACTAAGAAGTGTTTGTCACTGGTAGTGTTGCTTTCGTCAACGAAAATTATGACGAAATATTGTCGTCAACGAACCGTTATCACCTGACGAAAACGAGACGAGACGTAAATGCTGGTCATGTGACGATGACTAAAATACATGTATAATGCAATATCGTTGACGAATAAAAACGAGACTAAATGTGGTTTACAAAATAAAAACTATGCTAAAATGTCTCTTCATTTTCGTTGACCAAAACGAGACGAGACGAAATGTTTTAACGTCACGACGAATGAGAGAGTTGTGCGTGAACCCATAGCTTTGTCGGGTTTAAATTCTGGTTTGCGATCTGGTCACCCGATTATCAGCGAATTTAACAATATTACTCCATTAGTTATTCTATTAAAATGTCTCATTGATATATTTGACACATTCATAATCATTACTTTTGCCGGTTCTTTGTGACAGCTGTATGTTATTGGCAGCGTCTCTGGTTACATGAACGCGTCACCGCATCAGCACCAGAACATGGAGATTTTATTTTAGAGAATAATCGCACAACCTATTCGATGTTCTATAATTAAATAAACTAATCGAATATCCAAAAATCGTGACTCATCCCTGCATGGAATCTCTTGTTTCTTTTCCCAAATCTTCACTCACGTCTCACCCATTTTCTAAAGGGATTATAAACGTTTCTTCATTGGCTCGCATTTAATTAGGCCTATTATATTCGTATTATTTACTGTGGTAAAGTAGAAAAACGCTGTAGGACAGATAGCCTACATTTGTACTTGCATGTCAAATTCTTTTTAACACCGTTTGTGCTTGTTATATTAGACAGGGCGCGTCAAGTTTAGTTGTAAAACGCGTTTCACACGCGCGGGTGATTTTTAGTTTCACTTTCTCTGGCAGCGCAATCTCAAATGCGCAAATACACATGCGCTTTTTATTTTTTATTTTTTAAATAACCCCCCCACCACCGCCGGTAGTTGGTCCATTACCGCGGTGGAAAAAAAAACTAAAAAAACTGCCACCGTCACAGCCCTAAATATACTAAATATAATAAGATAACCTTGTTTGAAATTCTATATTGACTGGGTTAAATAGAATTGCATTACTAAAAGAGACTAAAATACAATTTTCATTGACTAAAACTAGACTTAAATGTCATCAGTTTTTGCGACTAAAACTAGACTAAAATGTCATCAGTTTTCGTTGACTAAACCTTGACTAGACTAAAAAGAGTGTGAACGTGACTAAAACTAATAAAAACTAAAACGACAGCTTGACACAAAGACTAGACTAAAACTAAAAAATTAAAACAGGCCGCCAAAAACAACACTAGTCACTGGATAGCGGAGGCGATTTCATAGGCGTATTCCAGTAACACTCAACAAGGGGAATCTCAGCTTCATGGGCTCTCTTTGAAGCAGTCACGGCACAGGATATTTGTGAAGCGGCGAGTTGGTCCTCACCACATACATCTGCAAGGTTCTATAAGCTGGCTGTTACAGCTCAAGC
>NC_138740.1:520000-605000 GCF_965113295.1 Leuciscus leuciscus
GAGACGCTGCCTTCCTCATGGACTGTGGCACAGTGAGTACACACACACACACACAGAGACGCTGCCTTCCTCATGGACTGTGGCACAGTGAGTACACACACACACACACACAGAGACGCTGCCTTCCTCATGGACTGTGGCACAGTGAGTACACACACACACACACACACAGAGACGCTGCCTTCCTCATGGACTGTGGCACAGTGAGTACACACACACACACACACACACACACACTGCCCTCCTCATGGACTGTGGCACAGTGAGTACACACACACACACACACTGCCCTCCTCATGGACTGTGGCACAGTGAGTACACACACACACACACACACACACACACACAGAGACGCTGCCTTCCTCATGGACTGTGGCACAGTGAGTACACACACACACACACACACACACACACACACACACACACAGAGACGCTGCCTTCCTCATGGACTGTGGCACAGTGAGTACACACACACACACACAGAGACGCTGCCTTCCTCATGGACTGTGGCACAGTGAGTACACACACACACACACACACACACACACACACACACACACACACACACACACAGAGACGCTGCCTTCCTCATGGACTGTGGCACAGTGAGTACACACACACACACACACACACACACACACACACACACAGAGACGCTGCCTTCCTCATGGACTGTGGCACAGTGAGTACACACACACACACACAGAGACGCTGCCTTCCTCATGGACTGTGGCACAGTGAGTACACACACACACACACACAGAGACGCTGCCTTCCTCATGGACTGTGGCACAGTGAGTACACACACACACACACACACAGAGACGCTGCCTTCCTCATGGACTGTGGCACAGTGAGTACACACACACACACACTGCCCTCCTCATGGACTGTGGCACAGTGAGCACACACACACACACACACACACACACACACACACACACACACACACACACACACACACACTGCCCTCCTCATGGACTGTGGCACAGTGAGTACACACACACACACACACACACACACACACACACACACACTGCCCTCCTCATGGACTGTGGCACAGTGAGTACACACACACACACACACACACACACACACACACACACACACACACACACACACACACACACACACTGCCCTCCTCATGGACTGTGGCACAGTGAGCACACACACACACACACACACACACACACACACACACACACACACACACACACACACAGAGACGCTGCCTTCCTCATGGACTGTGGCACAGTGAGTACACACACACACACACAGAGACGCTGCCTTCCTCATGGACTGTGGCACAGTGAGTACACACACACACACACACACACACAGAGACGCTGCCCTCCTCATGGACTGTGGCACAGTGAGTACACACACACACACACACACACACACACACACACACACACACTGCCCTCCTCATGGACTGTGGCACAGTGAGTACACACACACACACACACACACACACTGCCCTCCTCATGGACTGTGGCACAGTGAGTACACACACACACACACACACACACACACACACACACACACACTGCCCTCCTCATGGACTGTGGCACAGTGAGCACACACACACACACACACACGCACACACACTGCCCTCCTCATGGACTGTGGCGCAGTGAGTGCGCACACACACACACACACACACACACACACACACACACACACACACACTGCCCTCCTCATGGACTGTGGCGCAGTGAGTGCACACACACACACACACACACACACACACACACACACACACACACACACACACACACACACACTGCCCTCCTCATGGACTGTGGCGCAGTGAGTGCACACACACACACACACACACACACACACACACACACACACACACACACACACACACACACACACACACACACACACTGCCCTCCTCATGGACTGTGGCGCAGTGAGTGCATCTATACACCTCTCGCTCATCTGTGCTCAGTGTTTATAATCATCCAGACGCCTGTTATTACACACTAACCCAGCGCTTATTTACTGTACAAGTTATGTAGTAAATATTAGGAGTGTAACGATTCCCTCATGTCACGATTCACTCCAAGACATATTATAAAATGTTAAAGGGTAACTAAACCCCTGGTCAGAGCCTGACTCCACCCACTGGCAATATTTGAAAAATGCTAGAAAAGTGGGCAGACCCCAGCGGAGATAGAGAGGACGAACCGTGAGCGGGGGGGGCGTGCACCTATTTTTTTAACAGTCTATGTGTCAGACTCTCTAAAATGGAGAGTGACTCACAGGGTCGCAAGACGACGTAAAGTACATGCATCTGATGAGTTTTATCGAGTTGATGTCAATAGCGCGCTCTCTCTGTAGGCATATTCATATTTTGAAAAAATCCAGCAAAATGCGCCGGCGCGTTTGTCGACCCCAGAGGATTAACTTTAGCCTAACCATAAATTGTGATTCAAATATATATGATCACTCACATCAAGACGCCGCTGCGTTGGTGGAGTCCATGCAGGAGGAGCAGCGTTTGGCACTGTGTCGCTTCTCAGCGTGAGCTGTGTGGAGAAGCCCATGACCACCTCTATTGCGTTGGAGAAGCAATCCCACGTAAAATGCAGGTTTCACACTCACGGTCTTCCAGGCCAAGTGCATGCAACCACTGTCGCCTAATTTCCAAGTCTGCTGGAAAGCTATGCAGTCCAGCAGTGCTGTTGCAACCAGCAACACTACACCTACGTACCCTCCTGACCACTGTACACTACAGATAAATCTACGCTAGCTCGTACCGGGGCGTGGTGAGCTCGTACCAGGGGCGTGGTGAGCTGGAACCTGCTTACGTCTGGCAGTACCGCTTACGTCACGCAGTACCGCAAACATCCAATAGGAAAATTAAACTGCAGTAGCCACCGTTCAACCTGAAGAGGGCAGCACTCAGACGTTTTTACACCATATATTGTAGAATTAAAACACTTTATACCCAAATGTCAAAAAAGTTACTTGAATCAATGAACAGCACTAATAAAGCCCCATTCTTACAGATCATTAACTAAAAAAAGTTGGTTTAGGGTTTAGTTACCCTTTAACAAAAAATTAACTGTTTATTAAAATGCTAAATTTGATATTACATTGTGTGTGTAAATGAACAGTCTTGGACTTGGTGCTGAAACCCAAAGCACAGGACAATAGAGACACCAGAATAACAATATTCATGATTCTGAAGCTGAAAATACTGAATTATTGTAGATGAATATGCTTGATCTCTGTCACTGACTAGATATATTTTAAATAATGTAGAACACTTTTACATTTCAGACATTTGGCATTATCAGGACCCACTAATATCCCTCCATTGCATTATTATACATTATATTCAACATTATAAATAATAGTTTAATGTAGTACTGACACTAAAACTTTCTCACACAGTAATTTTTATTATATACACTATATATATTGTCACTATCCACAATACATATTGTTGCATTTTTGTATTGCGATATATTGTTACACCACTAGTAATATTCACTAAGATCATTAAAAGCTTCTGTGAAGAAAGAGTTGCAGTGAGCAGCTTCTAGCCTAGATGAGCGAACAGTCTCAAACATGACGGATATTACACAGCTTTGCATCGCATGAATAATGAAATCTTGATTTGAAAAGAGAGCGCTTTAAAATCTATCCTGTTTAATTGTCTTATAATCCATTTCAGTGTACAAAACAATCATTCTAGCAGCAAGACGAAGATTTGAACAATATTAGTGAGTTCTGTCCTCCATGCATCTGGTAATGCGGCTCACACACACTCTCCGCTTGTCTCTTTCAGGTCCTGTATCTCTGGATTGGAAGGAACTGTAACCCAGTTTTCCTCACACAAGTGCTGGGAGTGGAGAGCTATGCTGCTGTTCCTCTCAACATGGTACCTGGCACACGCCACCTGACGCACACGCCACCTGACGCACACGCCACCTGACGCACACGCCACCTGACGCACACGCCACCTGACGCACACGCCACCTGACGCACACGCCACCTGACGCACATGCCACCTGACGCACACGCCACCTGACACGCACACGCCACCTGACGCACACGCCACCTGACGCGCACACGCCACCTGACGCGCACACGCCACCTGACGCGCACACGCCACCTGACGCGCACACGCCACCTGACGCGCACACGCCACCTGACGCGCACACGCCACCTGACGCGCACACGCCACCTGACGCACACACGCCACCTGACGCACACACGCCACCTGACGCACACGCCACCTGACGCACACACGCCACCTGACGCACACGCCACCTGACGCACACATGCACACGCCACCTGACGCACACGCCACCTGACGCACACGCCACCTGACGCACACATGCACACGCCACCTGACGCACACACACCACCTGACGCACACATGCACACGCCACCTGACGCACAGACACCACCTGACGCACACGCCACCTGACGCACACATGCACACGCCACCTGACGCACACGCCACCTGAGGCACACGCCACCTGACGCATACACGCCACCTGACGCACACGCCACCTGACGCATACACGCCACCTGACGCACACGCCACCTGACACGCACACGCCACCTGACGCACACACGCCACCTGACGCACACACGCCACCTGACGCACACACGCCACCTGACGCACACACGCCACCTGACGCACACACGCCACCTGACGCACACACGCCACCTGACGCACACGCCACCTGACACACACATGCACACGCCACCTGATGCACACACTACCTTGACGCGCACGCCACACCTGACGCGCACACTACCTTGACGCGCACGCCACACTTGACGCGCACACTACCTTGACGCGCACGCCACACTTGACGCGCACACTACCTTGACGCGCACGCCACACCTGACGCGCACACCCTACCTTGACGCGCACGCCACACTTGACGCGCACACTACCTTGACGCGCACGCCACACTTGACGCGCACACTACCTTGACGCGCACGCCACACCTGACGCGCACACCCTACCTTGACGCGCACGCCACACCTGACGCGCACACTACCTTGACGCGCACGCCACACCTGACGCGCACACTACCTTGACGCGCACGCCACACCTGACGCGCACTACCTTGACGCGCACGCCACACCTGACTCGCACACTACCTTGACGCGCACGCCACACCTGACGCACACTACCTTGACGCGCACGCCACACCTGACTCGCACACTACCTTGACGCGCACGCCACACCTGACGCGCACACTACCTTGACGTGCACGCCACACCTGACTCGCACACTACCTTGACGCGCACGCCACACCTGACGCACACTACCTGACTCATGCTGTCTGTTTACTGGTGGTTCTCATTGTAGCTTGAAGGCAGCATCAGTCTAGTGACTCACAAGATTATTTATTTAAAAAAGGGACAATGTACATTAATACACTTATAAGTAACTGTAAATGTATTAAGAGAGAGATGAAATAAGGATACAGTGCAATGTAAGAGTGTATACAGCTCAGTTAAGCCTATATTAGTGACTCGTATGCACTAAGACGGCAGTATCAGGAGTTCAGTGAAGATGAGAGGATCTCTGTCCATCAGCGTTAGTATGACGAACAGGAAGAGGCAGGTATGATGTTTGCTGGCCTGTAACTCTCGGAGGTCATGTGACTGGCCTGTAACTGTCAGAGGTCATGTGACTGGCCTGTAACTCACTGAGGTCATGTGACTGGCCTGTAACTCTCGGAGGTCATGTGACTGGCCTGTAACTCTCGGAGGTCATGTGACTGGCCTGTAACTGAGGTCATGTGACTGACGCTGTTGTGTTTCCTCTCAGGATCAGCTGCCAGAGTTGGACACTGCAGAATCGTCCCGAATCCGAGCTCTGATCGACTGGCTGAGAGAACGCCGGCCGTTCCACTCCGTCCTGCACGTCATCAGGTCAGACTCACACACACACACACACACACACACACACACACACGTACAGGCTCTAACTGCACACATATCATCACTGAAATACACCATTCACTGGATGTTCAGGGGCTTTTTGTCCATTTATGCCATTATAATTAAACTGAAATGAAGTTTATCAAATCAACATCAAATGCAACCTCTCCACAATGGCCAAGACCAGAGAGCTGTGTAAGGACATCAGGGATAATTGTAGATCTACACAAGGCTGGGATGGGCTACAGGACAATAGGCAAGCAGCTCGGTGAGAAGGCAACAACTGTTGGGCGCAATTATTAGAAAATGGAAGAAGTTCAAGATGACGGTCAATCTCCCTCGGTCTGGGGCACCATGCAAGATCTCACCTCGTGGGGCATCAATGATCATGAGGAAGGTGAGGGATCAGCCCAGAACTACACGGCAGGACCTGGTCAATGACCTGAAGAGAGCTGGGACCACAGTCTCAAAGAAAACCATCAGTAAGACACTACACCGTCATGGATTAAAATCCTGCAGCGCACGCAAGGTCCCCCTGCTCAAGCCAGCGCATGTCCAGGCCCGTCTGAAGTTTGCCAATGACCGTCTGGATGATCCAGAGGAGGAATGAGAGAAGGTCATGTGGTCTGATGAGACAGAAATAGAGCTTTTTGGTCTAAACTCCACTCGCCGTGTTTGGAGGAAGAAGGATGAGTACAACCCCAAGAACACCATCCCAACCGTGAAGCATGGAGGTGGAAACCCTTTGGGGATGCTTTTCTGCAAAGGGGACAGGACGACTGCACCGTATTGAGGGGAGGATGGATGGGGCCATGTATCGCGAGATCTTGTCTATCTTCCCTCAGTAAGAGCATTGAAGATGGGTCGTGGCTGGGTCTTCCAGCAAGACAACAACCCGAAACACACAGCCAGGGCAACTAAGGAGTGGCTCCGTAAGAAGCATCTCAAGGTCCTGGAGTGGCCTAGAAAGTGGCCTGGAGTGCCTTTGCAAACTAATGTTTCTGTACCAAAAATTAAGTTCTGCTTTTCTGATGTATCAAATACTTATGTCATGCAATAAAATGCTAATTAATTACTTAAAAATCATACAATGTGATTTTCTGGATTTTTAGATTCCGTCACTCACAGTTGAAGAGTACCTATGATAAACATTACACACTTCTACATGCTTTGTAAGTGGGAAAACCTGCAAAATCGGCAGTGTATCAAATACTTGTTTTCCCCACTGTATATACATAGGTGTGAACGCTGATATATACAGGTGTTTCCCCACTGTATATAATGTTACGTGGTATTAAGTCATTTGCACACTGATCACCATTTGAACACTTGTTAGGAAATATAAGTCCCATTGTTTAATGACTAAGAGATTAGTATTATGAAATGCATGAGTCAAGCTTTTATGACCATAACATTCACAACAATAGAAAACTAGTGTTTGTTAATATTATTGATTCAAGTGGTTTCGCTCACTTTTATAGACGTCAGTGAACACTGTCAGTCACGGCTGCTTATGAATACTGATGTATTACCCGACACCTGAAAGACGGACACTAACGCTCAGCTACTGATCATGCGCCGGATTAATAAACATATGAATGGAACGGCTCATGAAGTCAAAACTAAAAGGATGATATTTTGCTTTTGGCGTCTAAATTTGTCTTAAACCCTTTGTGTTATAATGCATTATAGAGCTATTCATAATGTACGTTATGCTAATCTTTTTGTAACCAAAGTTAAAATGCATTATAATAGCAGATTCCTTGTTACATGTGAACATTGATGTTTGTCATGTGCTTTAATGCATCATACTGAACATCTGTGAGATCATGCAGGGCAGTCTCCTGTCCGTCAGTGATGAGCTCAGGCTGTTAGTGTGAGACACTGAAGCCCTGTTTCTCTTCCAGAGACGAGAGTCCGCTGAAGGCTGACTTCCTACAGTACCTGATTGAAGACCTGAGTGAGTCAGCGCTGTCGTACTACGAGTTCCTCCTGCACCTGCAACAGCAGATCAGCAAGTGAAGCGCCCGTGTGTGTGTGTGTGAGACACTACAGCTCGTGCTCGTCCCGCTCACAGGGCTTCAGCGCACAGCCTTTCTAATTTATTGCCTTTTACTAAAAAAAAAAAATTATGAAAATGTAGGGAAAAAAATTCTTATGACTTTCTTACAACCTTTATAATGAGTGCTATTCATACTTCACCCTCACACACACTCATCTGCTCCGCTTCAGGTTTCTGTTTTCTCCAGTCATTTGTTTTAATTTATGAAGGCAATAGTTGAGCGTGTGCTGTCAGCGGGACCGGGAGAGGAGTGTGTGTACACGGAGCTTTAAACATGTATATTGATAAACCTATAATATAGTCTAAAGATTGTTAATTTTAGTCAAACTTTATTCAGATGATGCAAGGTGAACAATAAACTGCTTGGGACTTTATTATTTCCCCCATGAAGAGATTTTTATGAATGTTTAAATCTGGAAGCTTTGGGCAGAATGAGAGAGATGTGGGACTGTGATCTTAAAGCTTGAGTATAATCCCGAAGGCCGAGAGTCTTCATCTCTCTCCACATCTAACAGATCAGTGTGTGTGTGATGATGACGAGTACAGGAGCGGTCTTCATCTCTCTCCACATCTAACAGATCAGTGTGTGTGTGTAATGAGCGTCTGTGATGATGACGAGTACAGGAGCGATCTTCATCATGTGTGCTGATGTTTCTTGGGTAATCACAGTTATCATTCAGAGGGATATTTTTTTAAACTGATGAAGAACATCCTCTGGTTTCCTCAGTCGTTCGGCTCGTCTCGGCACACGTGACGGCTGTGTGTGTTTGAGCACACGTGACGGCTGTGTGTGTTTGAGCACATGTGACGGCTGTGTGTGTTTGAGCACACGTGACGGCTGTGTGTGTTTGAGCACATGTGACGGCTGTGTGTGTTTGAGCACACGTGACGGCTGTGTGTGTTTGAGCACATGTGACGGCTGTGTGTGTTTGAGCACACGTGACGGCTGTGTGTGTTTCAGCAATTATTTGTAAATTCTCTGCAATTTTGTACATGTGAACTTTCTGAAGGAATGAACTGATCATTAAAGAGGAAGCCTCGCATGAGCTCTACTGAATCATTGATCACGGCTCTGGGTTTTCTTTACGTGTTGATGTTTCAGCGGATCCTGGTCATCTTTCAGTCATGTAAAGTCAGCATAACATCAAAATGGACTCTTTTTTTTAATACATGTGTAGTATATTGGCGTGTTTATTATAAATGATTAATGGGTGCAGATCTTCAGTAATGTTCCTGAATCCTCAGGGGTTTCGGGTCTTTCAGACACTGATCTCACACAGTTCGAGTCCAGATGGATTCTCTTCTCTGATGACGATGGCGGAGCAACCTGTCAATCACATCAGATCAGCCAATAGCAGACCACGACCATCCAGTCAGTCCCCCACAGACACAATTAAGCTCATCATCCTAATTAAGTCCTTTGGTAAACCCTTATTTACTCTCTTCTGCAAAGACCTGAAATATCATGTGGATCCTGTGTACCTCCAGCTGCAGCAAAGCTGTGAAACCCATGATGTGTTCTTGAAGTGTGAATATGAGTGGTTGTGTAGTGTGCGCTATACATTACCCTAACATGTTTCTATAATAAGTAGGCTTCTCTTGACACAAAGTCAACAGGAGTTGTCCACTGGCTTTTGGACTGGTTTATGATTCTTACAGGTTTAGTTCAACACGATAATCTTCACAAATAAACACAACTTTGGATTTTGAAGCGTAAAGACCGGACGTACATTTGTAACATTAAATCATTACTTTCCACTGTTAAGCCATAATCTTTTGGTGAATTTTGTAGTTTTGAAGAGATTCGAGCAGAAGTTTCGTGAGCTCTGGCTTTTATTTCTTCTTCTTTGGTGTTTTACGGCAGTTGTCATCCATAAAGTTGCATTACTGCCATGCTGTCATCATGTCACAATACTTATACTCGTCTTTCCAGTCCAGTCCTCTTTAAAAAATAAAACAACTATTTCTTTCCTTTTTCACTTTTTCCACATTCTGATATATTTGTTACATTATACTGTCCTATACCTGTCTAAAAGAATTGTTATTCTTTTGTGTGAAACTCTATGTGCCGCTATCTTGACCAGGTCTCGCTGGAAGAAGAGATAATAATATCTCAATGTGATTCTCCTGGTTAAATAAAGGAAATAAATACCTTCATTTTTTTGTAAATTATGTTTTGGCTTTTATTTTGAAACGCGTTCGTCATTCATAGGAGACACGCTGTGCGTGACGTCATGATGCTGCGCAAGACTCCGCCCCGTCAGTAATAACACACTCACTCTCACTCACACACAGACAGAGAGAGGATCTGCGGACGGATTATTATCAGTCATAACTGCAGTAATATCACACATATATCTGCGCGATGGAGGTGTGTGAGGAGAGCGAGGGCGCGCGCACGGCCGCTCAGAGGCGCGCGGAGATCCGGAGGCGGAAGTTGATGCAGAACTCCGAGGATCGCATGAAGAAGATCGTGGGCTTCAGTCAGTCTGAGGACAGCAGCGCGGACAGATGTGAGCTCTGTTACACACACTCTCTTCTGTTACACACACACTCTCCTCTGTTACACACACTCTCTTCTGTTACACACACACTCTCCTCTGTTACACACACTCTCTTCTGTTACACACACACTCTCCTCTGTTACACACACTCTCTTCTGTTACACACACACTCTCCTCTGTTACACACACACTCTCTCCTCTGTTACACACACACACACTCTCCTCTGTTACACACACCCCTTCCCCGTGTGATGCATGACTGTACAGTATGAGCTACACCTGATGATCTGACCTGAGATCAGTCTGACGAGGCGCGCAGGATCTGACACGTCTCTGTCTGGGTTTACATTAGCGATACTCCGAAATATACATATCTGCTAAAGTTAATGTAGTTTTCTCTCAAGTAAAAAATCTCTCTGAACTAATAAACTATTCTGAGAACCTGTCAGTCACTATTACTGTAATATTACAGGTTCAAACTAACAACTGATCTGCAGACAGACAGTTAAATCGCACATTAGGCAGATTTTATTACAGTAATAACGCAATAATAATAACTTTATAAAGACATAATTAGGTTTCTACTATTTTTTTATATATTTTTATATATATATATAAACATTTTAATGGCGGCTGTCATAAGTTGCTTTCATGATGGATTTATACATTAAATATTGCAGAACAGGTCATAATATAATACATATATCTAAAGTATCAAAGCACAAATTATTGGTGCTATAAATAATGTTTAGTGAAGCTTTGTTCATACATAAACTAAAAACAGCACAGACTAAAATATCGACTTGGAATTTAAAGGGGACATCATGAAAATCTGAGTTTTCACTCGCTCCTGGTTATTCTGGGATTCTGGATGAGTGAGACTGGCCTGTTCTGTTATTGCCGGAGTTTCTGAAGCTCCTGTAAAGACTCCGCCCTCTTCTGAACGGAGGCGGAGCTAAAGCTAATTTGCATTTAAAGGGACACACACAAAAATGGCGCGTTTTTGCTTACACCCAAAAAGGGGCAAATTTGACAAGCTATGATCGGGGGGCTGAAACTTGAGCTGAAATTTCCCAGACACATTTTGAGGACGCCATAGATTTATATTACATCTAATGAAAAGAGCCATAATATGTCACCTTTAAAGTAGCCGGAGCCAGCGTTGCTGAGAGACGGTCCTGAAGGAGTTAACTAGATTCACCTTATGCTGTTCACACCATATTTCAAATAGCTGCAATTTCAAGGCAAACAACTCCCTAATAGAAGCTTGTCAGTATTGTGGATGTTGCAGTTATCACGACAGCTCTGATTATGATGAAATGAATATAAATGAATATGGCCTTGTGTTTGTAAAGCAGCCCGAAGCGTCCTGGAGCCACGGTTCCACCTGGATCTGGAGCGGCACGAGCCCTGGTCCGGCTCCGGCTCCGCTAAGAGACTGTCTCCTCATCCGGCCGAGTCCGACAGGAGCGCCAGCGAGGCGGCGGGAGAAGAGGACTCATCCCGAGAGCTGCCGTCCTCTCCTCGCAGGGGTCTGAGGAAGTACCTGTCCCGGCTCGACGACGCCATGAAGCTGCGCGGGCATCTGGCCGGAGAGAAGCCGGCTCCGGACCGCACCGGCACCCAGCCCGAGGAGCTGGACCCGTTCTGCCTGTTCCGGCTCGCCGCCAGCGTCGCTCTCGCACTCTTCGTGCGCATCTTCGTCTGCCAGTATCTGGTGAGTGTCACGGAGCAGGTGTGTGTGTGTGTGTGTTTCTGTTTCTCCAGCACTCATGTGTCACGTCAATTCCACCCATGCAACATTTGACAAGAAATATCAGCCTGGATCTCAGGACAGAGCTGTCAAGTTCATGACTAATGATCTCGATAAAAACTAACTTTATCTGGACAATAACTTTATTCTAGATCTGCTGTAAAGCCTAAACACTCTCTGTTACTGTAATCTCCTATTATCACTGTAAAGCTGCTGTGAAACATCTATATTGTTACAGCGCTGTATAAATGAAGGAGACTTGGCTTGGCTCATCTCAACGCTGTGTCTTCTGTTTCCACAGTCCATATTTGCTCCGTTCCTCACTCTGGAGCTGGGATTCATGGGATTGCACAAATACTTCCCAAAGGTTTGTCTCTGCTTTGGAACTGATAATGTAAGTTGAATGATAAGTTGTGTGATGATAATAACATGTGGGATGAAATGAGGTTAATTATGCTATTAAACTACTATATATAAGACTGAATATTAGGGATGAAACTAACCCTAACCCTAACCCCACACATGTGATTCACAGATTAACTGCTACATTTAACCATCATAGAGTGAAAGTTTCGTCTTGCCAATTTACACATTCAAATCATTTAAAACGCGGAATAAGAGGCGAAAATCATGAGAGGGGAGAGAGAGGGGAGGGGAGGGGAGAGAGAGAGGGTTGGGAGAGAGAGAGAGAGGGGAGGGAGAGAGAGAGGGGAGGGAGAGAGAGAGAGGGGAGAGAGAAAGGGGAGGGAGAGAGAGAGAGGGGAGAGAGAGAGAGGGGAGAGAGAGGGGAGAGAGAGAGAGGGGGGGGAGAGAGAGAAGGGAGGGAGAGAGAGGGGAGAGAGAGAGGGGGGAGAGAGAGGGGAGGGGAGGGGAGGGGAGGGGGGGGGAGAGAGGAGAGAGGGAGAGAGAGAGGGAGAGAGAGGGGAGGGGGAGAGAGGGGAGAGAGGAGAGAGGGGAGAGAGGAGAGAGGGGAGAGGGGAGAGAGAGAGAGAGAGGGGAGAGAGAGAGAGAGGGAGAGAGAGAGAGAGAGGCTTAACAATATCTTTATTAGACCATTTGTCCTTTTACCTCAATACAATTATCTTACAAAAATTTCATTCCATAAATTAAATTTCTATTTCTACACATTTAAAAACAACATTTAATTTTCTCCAATTTGACAAAGTACTCCCCCCACTGACCAAATTTCAGAAAACATTATAATGTCACTAACCAATTTATAATATGTAAACTTAAAATCTTGATTCTAGCAGTTATCATCCCTTTTAGTACCATTTCAGCATTAATTGGACCTATTCCTAACATTTTATTTTTTCTAGTTTTCCATATGGACAACTTAGCTGAACCCAACAGAAAATTCAGTAAACATTTCTTCCTCCTTTCTTGAAAATTATAAATTGGACCACTTATAAAATTCTGATAAGAAAAATTCTCCCCAAACTTTATAAAAACTTGTGTTAAAAAATTAAACATTCCCTCCAACCTAAAACAATCAATAAATAAATGATTAACCGTTTCTTCTAAGCCACAAAATAAACACTCAAGGGGGTCGCACACCGGACGCGCAGCTCGGCGGCGCGCCGCGCAGCGCCACGTCTTTTAAATTCGAACACATTATATTCTATGAGAGTACACACACCGGCGGCGCCTTTCGGCGTCTGTCCGCGGCGGCTCAGGACCGTGTTCAAAATCCTGCCGCGCCACAGAGCGCCATTTACATAGTTTTATATTAAATTTACATTTATGTGTCTCAAATCGTAGTTAATGTATATACGGACTTCACCCTGTGCTGCAATATACATTTAGTTTTATATTTATTTACAGAAATCAGAAAATTGCTGATGTTATCGGATTTTCAGGTGACAGTTGTCCTAGACGTGGCGCGACGCGGCGCTGAGCTGCGCGTCCGGTGTGCGGCCGCCTTCAGTCTCCACTGCTGGATTAAGGTGTGCCACGTGTCTGTTCGTAGCTATAGACCCTAACATCAGTCTCCACTGCTGGATTAAGGTGTGCCACGTGTCTGTTCGTAGCTATAGCCCCGAACATCAGTCTCCACTGCTGGATTAAGGTGTGCCACGTGTCTGTTCGTAGCTATAGCCCCGAACATCAGTCTCCACTGCTGGATTAAGGTGTGCCACGTGTCTGTTCGTAGCTATAGCCCCGAACATCAGTCTCCACTGCTGGATTCAGGTGTGCCACGTGTCTGTTCGTAGCTATAGCCCCGAACATCAGTCTCCACTGCTGGATTAAGGTGTGCCACGTGTCTGTTCGTAGCTATAGCCCCGAACATCAGTCTCCACTGCTGGATTAAGGTGTGCCACGTGTCTGTTCGTAGCTATAGCCCCGAACATCAGTCTCCACTGCTGGATTCAGGTGTGCCACGTGTCTGTTCGTAGCTATAGCCCCGAACATCAGTCTCCACTGCTGGATTAAGGTGTGCCACGTGTCTGTTCGTAGCTATAGCCCCGAACATCAGTCTCCACTGCTGGATTCAGGTGTGCCACGTGTCTGTTCGTAGCTATAGCCCCGAACATCAGTCTCCACTGCTGGATTCAGGTGTGCCACGTGTCTGTTCGTAGCTATAGCCCCGAACATCAGTCTCCACTGCTGGATTAAGGTGTGCCACGTGTCTGTTCGTAGCTATAGCCCCGAACATCAGTCTCCACTGCTGGATTAAGGTGTGCCACGTGTCTGTTCGTAGCTATAGCCCCGAACATCAGTCTCCACTGCTGGATTAAGGTGTGCCACGTGTCTGTTCGTAGCTATAGCCCCGAACATCAGTCTCCACTGCTGGATTCAGGTGTGCCACGTGTCTGTTCGTAGCTATAGCCCCGAACATCAGTCTCCACTGCTGGATTAAGGTGTGCCACGTGTCTGTTCGTAGCTATAGCCCTGAACATCAGTCTCCACTGCTGGATTCAGGTGTGCCACGTGTCTGTTCGTAGCTATAGCCCCGAACATCAGTCTCCACTGCTGGATTAAGGTGTGCCACGTGTCTGTTCGTAGCTATAGACCCTAACATCAGTCTCCACTGCTGGATTAAGGTGTGCCACGTGTCTGTTCGTAGCTATAGCCCCGAACATCAGTCTCCACTGCTGGATTAAGGTGTGCCACGTGTCTGTTCGTAGCTATAGCCCCGAACATCAGTCTCCACTGCTGGATTAAGGTGTGCCACGTGTCTGTTCGTAGCTATAGCCCCGAACATCAGTCTCCACTGCTGGATTCAGGTGTGCCACGTGTCTGTTCGTAGCTATAGCCCCGAACATCAGTCTCCACTGCTGGATTAAGGTGTGCCACGTGTCTGTTCGTAGCTATAGCCCCGAACATCAGTCTCCACTGCTGGATTAAGGTGTGCCACGTGTCTGTTCGTAGCTATAGCCCCGAACATCAGTCTCCACTGCTGGATTCAGGTGTGCCACGTGTCTGTTCGTAGCTATAGCCCTGAACATCAGTCTCCACTGCTGGATTAAGGTGTGCCACGTGTCTGTTCGTAGCTATAGCCCTGAACATCAGTCTCCACTGCTGGATTAAGGTGTGCCACGTGTCTGTTCGTAGCTATAGCCCCGAACATCAGTCTCCACTGCTGGATTCAGGTGTGCCACGTGTCTGTTCGTAGCTATAGCCCCGAACATCAGTCTCCACTGCTGGATTAAGGTGTGCCACGTGTCTGTTCGTAGCTATAGCCCCGAACATCAGTTTCCACTGCTGGATTAAGGTGTGCCACGTGTCTGTTCGTAGCTATAGCCCCGAACATCAGTCTCCACTGCTGGATTAAGGTGTGCCACGTGTCTGTTCGTAGCTATAGCCCCGAACATCAGTCTCCACTGCTGGATTAAGGTGTGCCACGTGTCTGTTCGTAGCTATAGCCCCGAACATCAGTCTCCACTGCTGGATTAAGGTGTGCCACGTGTCTATTCGTAGCTATAGCCCCGAACATCAGTCTCCACTGCTGGATTAAGGTGTGCCACGTGTCTGTTCGTAGCTATAGCCCCGAACATCAGTCTCCACTGCTGGATTAAGGTGTGCCACGTGTCTGTTCGTAGCTATAGCCCCGAACATCAGTCTCCACTGCTGGATTAAGGTGTGCCACGTGTCTGTTCGTAGCTATAGCCCCGAACATCAGTCTCCACTGCTGGATTAAGGTGTGCCACGTGTCTGTTCGTAGCTATAGCCCCGAACATCAGTCTCCACTGCTGGATTAAGGTGTGCCACGTGTCTGTTCGTAGCTATAGCCCCGAACATCAGTCTCCACTGCTGAATTAAGGTGTGCCACGTGTCTGTTCGTAGCTATAGCCCCGAACATCAGTCTCCACTGCAAGTCTGCAGTACGCTTTTCAACAGGCAACTTATAGAGACCTCCAACATGCCTTAAACTTTGTCCCAAACACTTCTGACCACCTCCAAGTCTTCACTCCTCTTAGCACAGTCTGATGAGTAACTTTTACACATGTTACATAGAGTTCTTTCTTCTTAATATCTTGAAAACTCCCCAACTTGGGGTACTCGAATGATAAAATCGAATGTCCAGTTTCCTCCATCTCCTCTTGCACAGCTGCAGATACTTTGATGGGTGGAAAAGTGCCCATTCCAGTCCTGTGACAGTGCCTCTCTGCAGGCCCCAGGTAGAGCTGCCCACACCTCCTCCATTATTCGTCTCACAAGTCGAAGAGATCTCAACCCCGTAACACTCTGCAAAGACTCAGCTGTCTTCCAGTCATCACCACTTCTCAGATCGCCCAACTTGACATTCCCAACCTTCACAAAACAGCTTTCCACAGATTTAGAGGACAAAATCCTTGTTCTTATTAATGGGTTATGGAACAGCGGTTCTCCCATTATCCAGTCCTCAGGTTGTAAAATATCTCTGTGTATAATAAATGTCTTTTTCCAAGCTGTTATCATTGACTTATAAAAAGGTGTCAACTCTTTCAAATCCACTTCATCACTTTGCAGTAAAAAAAGCTGTTTATCATACAATAATCCAGATGTTTCCCGCAGAAGAGCACAAGCAACATTAATCCACCCAACATTCTCCTCGTACAACAGTCTCTGGGCTTCTTGCAATCGAAACGCATTTATGCGGCTTTGTACATCTATTAGGCTTTGACCTCCTTCAATCACTGGTAGATAAAGTGCCTGCCGAGGAATCCATTTTTGGCCAGACCAGAAAAAGTCCACCAGTTTCCTCTGAATCTCCTTAATACTGTCATCTGGTGGCTCAAGCACATTCAGTTTGTGCCATAACATAGAGGCAGTCAGGTTGTTTGTAATTCGGACTCTGCCTCTATAAGATAGTTCGGGCAATAGCCAGTTCCACTTAGACAACTTAGCAACAACCTTTCCAAGCAGACCCTCCCAGTTCTTTTCTTTATACTTATCAGTGCCCAAATACATCCCCAAAACTTAAAAACCTTCCTTTCCCCATTTCAGTCCTTCAGGAAGTTGAGGTGGCCCCGTATCAACCCAAGACCCCACAGCAAACCCTGCACACTTTGCCCAGTTTACCTTGGCTGAAGAAGACTTTTCATAAATGTTTAAACTTTTACAAAGTATCTGAATATCATTTTGACCAGAAATAAAAATATTTACATCATCCGCATAAGCAGACACAGAATACCTTAGCCCTGAATTATCTCCTGGTATCATTAAACCTTGTAACTCATTTCTTAGCTTACACAGTAAGGGTTCTATGGCTAAACTATAAAGTTGTCCTGATAGAGGACATCCCTGCCTGATTCCTCTTTTAACAGGGATTGGACAACTCAGGCCACCTCCTATCTCAAGCATAACTGAAGCATCTTCATAAAGTATTTTTATCCAAGAAATAATATTCTCCCCAAATCCAAAAGTTTTTAAAACAGTAAAAAGGTATTCATGACCTACCCGGTCAAAGGCTTTCTCTTGGTCAATAGATAAAAAACCCACATCAAGATTGTTTCTAATAGATAAATCAATCACATCTCTCATAAGAAACAAATTGTCCATTATTGTCCGCCCAGGAATACAGTAAGTTTGTTCACTTTCCACCACAACATGCAAAATATTTTTTAGTCTGTTTGCTAAAATTGTATGATCTAGACACATTAAAGACACTGGTCGCCAATTCTTCAACAAACCTAGGTCTCCATTTTTTGGCAGGAGTGATAACACAGCTCTTTGACAGCTGTTTGGTAGACAACCTCTTTTAAAACATTCACAAAATACATTATACAAATCTTCTCCTAAGACACCCCAATAGGCTTTATAAAACTCCGCTGGTAAACCATCAATTCCTGGTGACTTTCCTGTAGAGAGCTGTTTGACCGCCTTCGAAAGTTCATCAAAAGAAATCATTACGTCCAACGAATTTTTATCCTCAGGCCTTAATTTAGGGAGATCTCTTAAGAACTGGTCCATAGATCCAACATCACAGTCCATATTACCAAACAGTTCTTTATAAAATTCAATGCCCATTGTTCTCATTTCTGTTGGATCTGAAGTAATAGTTCCATTTTTTCTCTTGAGATGAAGCTTCCATTTCTTTTGTGCTTCCTTCCGTTCAAGTCCAAAAAAATAAGCAGTTGGAGCATCCATTTCTTTAGTTCCAACAATGACTTCAACGACTTAAATAATCACTGAACCATCATTAACAACATCAATCATTCTTTTTTCCATTTCATTAATCTCAAACTCCAACATTTTCACATTTCTCTTCACTGTAGCAGTAGCATTATCAGAAAATTGTTAACAAAAAACTTTAATCTGTGCTTTTCCCACCTCCCACCATTGAGTCAGATTTTCAAAATTATTTTTCCTCTGTCTCCAAATTTCCCAAAAACTACAGAATTTCTCAAAAAAATCTGTATCCTGTAATAGTTTTACATTAAAATGCCAATAAAATGTAGGTCTTGAAATTTTTGCAACATTATAATCTAATGTAATGTAATAATCTAATATGATGGTCTGAAAAACCATTCGGTAATATATTAATATTAGTTACTATTTATTATTATTTATTTCTGATTTACTTATATATAACCTATCCAGTCTCGCTCCTGTCACAACAGAATCTAATATCTTTATCCAGGTATATTGCTTCACCAACTTATTTCTACTTCTCCACACATCCACCAACTTTAAATTATTTGTGATATCAAGTAGTAACTTACTAGATTTTGAGTGAGGCTCATCCCCATTCCTATCCAATAAGAAATGTGTTGTACAATTCCAATCACCTCCTATTACAACACATATATTGCCATCATCATATTGTTTTATTGCATCATTTAATTTTTGATATGTTATTTCACGATGCCATCCTATATTCGGAGCATACACATTAACAAAAAGGAATTTAACACTTTTAATTTCTGCTATAACTAATAACACTCTACCTTTTTCTACCTCTATTGTTGTCACAATTTTTAAATCCAAATGTTTTGAGAAGAGAATTGCAACACCCATACTTAAATTTGTTCCATGACTTAATTTACACTCTCCTTCCCACCATCTATACAACTCCAATTCATTATTACTATCAGAATGTGTTTCTTGTAAAAAAGTTACTTTGACATAATTTAATTTAATAAATTCAGAGATCAGTGCTCTTTTGACCCTATCTCTTCCCCCATTTATGTTTAAGGATCCTACTCTTACAAACTCCATAATAAGGTTCAAATGGAGGGAAAAGAAAGACAGAGAGAAAAGAAGAAATAGAAACACCCTTAGTGAATTATACATCATTTAAATTTCCTTTTTTTCTGGGTTTTCCCCCCTCTTATTTTCGTGACAAACTTTTTCAATCGAAACCTCTTCCTCCTACTTAAAGGTATAGCAGAGGATCTTTCCAAATTTTAGATAAGACCCGCCCTCTCCACTTTTTGAAAAGTTTGATTGATTCACCAGAATGATTGACAATTAGGAGGACCAATAGTTTAGACTACCCACCAGGAAGTAAAACATCCTCCGCTATACCTTTAATTTGTCCTCTCCAACTCGTCTCATCCAGTATAATACAGAACTTTCAAATTTCTTAGTGTCAGTAAAGTAATCCTTCACTTCTGCTACTTTCCCAAAAGTCTCATCCAGAAAAGCATCTATTTCCTCCAAAGCGTAAAACTGGTCACATCCCATCTGAGATAAATTTGACACATCTGATGCATCTGACAAATCATCATCACTTTCTTCCTCTCCTTCATTTTCAACCATCTCTCCTAAATTCTTACCCTCTGAATTCACTATCCTTCTATTACTTGATTGATCTCTACCAACTGACATCACTTCCTCAACACCTTCCTTCTCCACTTGCTCTGTATTCTTCTCAGTTTCTGTCATCACCATCTCCTCAATCACCTGTATCTCACCATTAACATTCTCTACCACTTTAGTAGACACTTCAGTAGTATTAGTCTCCCTCTCAACACCAACACTACCTAAATCCTTGTTATTATGCACATTTTGATCCTCATTTTCCACTCTTTCTTCCACAGTTTGCTCTACACTACCATTTGTATCTTTACTTTGACCTGTCTCATTCCTCACTTCTTCTCTTTGCGGGCATGACAATCTTACATGTCCTACAGCACCGCATTCAAAACAGCTCATTTCCCCAGTGTTCGCATACAACATGTACGATTTTCCTTCGTAAACGCAACGAAAAGACACGTTTAATGTTGGGGCATTCAAAAACATAACCGTCTGAAAGACAACACATGCTTCAAAGACTCATGTTTACATCCAAGCGGTACCATATTAATTCCACTTGCAAATTTTCCATACCTCAAAAGCTCACGCTGTATATCTTCATCAGGAATAAATGGCGGCACATTTGAAATGACTACCTTCACAGTTGGAGATAATAAAGGTTGAACAATGACAAAAGCTCCACTTACCACTATGCCGCTCTCTACCAACCGATTGACGAGTAGTTCCTCTTTCAAAAAGACCACCACGGCCTTATTCATTCGAGATGCGGAAATAATGTTTTCATGTCCCACTCGCTCAGCTACATCCAGCAACACATCCTCAACTGTTATACCAACTTGAGTGATGCATCTAATTCCGTGACGAAGCGACAGCGACGGCGTTCGCACATCCAGGTGCGCCATCCCTGTACTCGCCACGTGAATACTAATTCCACAACGCGTCAACTAACCTCAAACTAAACTTTACTACTAGATTTAATATTAGATTAAAATATCAAAATTACTTGAAAAAGAAGTAAGAAAGACAATAGAAAAGATTAGCACCTCTCCGTGAACCCCTCACCACCACCCCAAACGCTCCCAGCGTACACAGAGGGAGAGGGAGAGAGAGGGGAGAGAGGGAGAGGGAGGGGAGAGAGAGAGAGAGAGAGAGAGAGAGAGAGAGAGAGAAAGGGGGGAGAGAGAGAGGGCAAGAGAGAGCGAGAGAGAGAGCGAGGGGAGAGAGAGAGAGCCAGAGAGAGGGGAGAGAGAGAGAGAGAGAGAGGGGGGGGGAGAGAGAGAGAGGGGAGAGAGGGGGGGGGGGGGTTTCAGACAGCGCTCGAACACCAAATTGATTCCTCTTTTGCGTTTCCTTTCCCTTAAACGGACACATACACACAAAATTATGTGTAAATATCCGTCTCTGCAAGTATTGTCTCGGTTCTGTCATAAGTGAACAGTTGAGAAAGAAACCGGACGTGTGTCCGTTTTTTTCTGTCTTAAAGTGACAGCAGCCTAATATTCCTGCTGTTGTCTGTGTCATTAATGTTAATAAAACAACAAAATACAGCTTTAACAAAGATGAAACTATATTTATATTTTATTTATATTATATTATATTATTTTATATTTATATATATATATACAAAGTTACAAAGTAACCTGGTCTGACCCCCTAGGTGGATTACTATAGTAGAGCTTTCCCCTGGTCTGACCCCCAGGTGGGTTACTATAGTAGAGGTTGCACTGGTCTGACCCCCAGGTGGGTTACTATAGTAGAGGTTGCACTGGTCTGACCCCCAGGTGTTACTAGAGGTTTCCCCTGGTCTGACCCCCAGGTGGGTTACTATAGTAGAGGTTTCCCCTGGTCTGACCCCCAGGTGTGTTACTATAGTAGGGGTTTCCCCTGGTCTGACCCCCAGGTGTGTTACTATAGTAGAGGTTTCCCCTTGTCTGACCCCCAGGTGGGTTACTATAGTAGAGGTTTCCCTGGTCTGACCCCCAGGTGTGTTACTATAGTTGAGGTTCCCCTTGTCTGACACCCAGGTGTGTTACTATAGTAGAGGTTTCCCCTGTTCTGACCCCCAGGTGGGTTACTATAGTTGAGGTTCCCCTTGTCTGACCCCCAGGGGTGTTACTATAGTTGAGGTTTCCCTGGTCTGACCCCCAGGTGGGTTACTATAGTTGAGGTTTCCCCTGGTCTGACCCCCAGGTGGGTTACTATAGTAGAGGTTGCACTGGTCTGACCCCCAGGTGGGTTACTATAGTAGAGGTTGCACTGGTCTGACCCCCAGGTGTGTTACTATAGTTGAGGTTTCCCTGGTCTGACCCCCAGGTGTGTTACTATAGTAGAGGTTTCCACTGGTCTGACCCCCAGGTGGGTTACTATAGTAGAGGTTTCCCTGGTCTGACCCCCAGGTGGGTTACTATAGTAGAGGTTGCACTGGTCTGACCCCCAGGTGGGTTACTATAGTAGAGGTTGCACTGGTCTGACCCCCAGGTGTGTTACTATAGTTGAGGTTTCCACTGGTCTGACCCCCAGGTGGGTTACTATAGTAGAGGTTGCACTTGTCTGACCCCCAGGTGGGTTACTATAGTTGAGGTTCCCCTTGTCTGACCCCCAGGGGTGTTACTATAGTTGAGGTTTCCCTGGTCTGACCCCCAGGTGGGTTACTATAGTTGAGGTTTCCCCTGGTCTGACCCCCAGGTGGGTTACTATAGTAGAGGTTGCACTGGTCTGACCCCCAGGTGGGTTACTATAGTAGAGGTTGCACTGGTCTGACCCCCAGGTGTGTTACTATAGTAGAGGTTTCCACTGGTCTGACCCCCAGGTGGGTTACTATAGTAGAGGTTGCACTTGTCTGACCCCCAGGTGGGTTACTATAGTTGAGGTTTCTCTGGTCTGACCCCCAGGTGGGTTACTATAGTAGAGGTTGAATCAGAATCAGAATCAGAAAGAGCTTTATTGCCAAGTGTGCTTGCACCCACAAGGAATTTTTCTTGGTACTGAAGCTTCCAGTGCACATATACAAATACAAATACAACAAGAAACATAGTAATACAAATTCTAAGAATAAAATATATAAAAAAAATAAAATAAAAAAAATAGTATAAAAAGTAAAAAAAAGGGGTCACAGTTGGGTTTAGTCTGAATAAACATTTACAGATTATGAACATATTTACAGTATTTTGAGAAGTATGAATAATATGAATAATATAAATATAAATATCACCTGAGTTAGAGAATATTACACTAGACAGTGGGAGTCTAGTGCATGTTACAGATTATGAACATATTTACAGTATTTTGAGTAGTATGAATAATATAAATATAAATATCACCTGAGTTAAGAGAATATTGCACTAGACAGTGGGAGTATTGCACTTGCAGGCATATGCCTTGGGGGGCATGTTAAGTGTTCAGAAGGGAAATGGCCTGTGGAAAGAAACTGTTCCTGTGCCTGGATGTTCTTGTGGCCAGTGATCTGTGTCGCCGTCCTGACGGTAACAGTTCAAACAGGGGGTGTCCAGGGTGAGTGGAGTCTGTGATGATTTTACCTGCTCTCTTCCTCACTCTGGAAGAGTACAGGTCCTGGAGGGTTGGCAGGGGGGCACCAATAATCCTCTCTGCTGTCCGGACTGTCCGTTGTAGTCTCCTGATGTCCGATTTGGTAGCTGAACCAAACCAGACAGTGATGGAAGTGCTTAAAACAGACTCAATGACGGCTGAGTAGAACTGGATCAGCAGCTCCTGTGGCAGATTGAACTTCTTCAGCTGGCGAAGGAAGTACAGTCTCTGCTGGGCCTTTTTCACAATGGAGTCAATGTGATTTGCCCACTTCAGGTCCTGAGAGATGGTAGAGCCCAGGAACCTGAATGACTCCACTGCTTCCACAGTGCTGTTCATGATGGTGAGAGGGGGGAGTGCTGGGGATTTTCTCCTGAAATCCACAATCATCTCCACTGTTTTGAGCGTGTTCAGCTCAAGGTTGTTATAGCTGCACCAGACAGCCAGCTGTTCAACCCCCAGTCTGTAAGTTGAGGTTGAGGTTGCACTGGTCTGACCCCCAGGTGGGTTACTATAGTTGAGGTTTCTCTGGTCTGACCCTCAGGTGTGTTACTATAGTAAAGTTTCCCCTGTTCTGACCCTCAGGTGGAGAAGAAGAGCCAGGCGACGGTGTTGACCGCTGCTCTCCTGCTGTCCGGGATTCCCTCCGAGCTCATCAGCCGCTCCATGGACACCTACAGGAAGATGAGCCTTGTGTTCTCAGACCTGTGTGTGTACTTCTTCAGCTTCGTCATGTGTCACGAGCTGCTGCTGCTGTGCGGATCTGACGGGTCCTGAGACACACACACACACACACACACACACACACACACACACACACACACACACACTCCTCTTCCTCTCCTGTGGCCATCACAGCTGTGAAACACGTTTTCTGCAAGCCTGAGCTCCATCCGTCACGTTTACTGTCCTTCGTCTTCATCTCCAGTAGTTTTCCTCAGTTAGTGGAGGTGAGAGTTAATGTCGACCGCTGCGAGACTAGTGAAGCTCTCGTCCTACCCAGCAGAGTTTAACAGATTCATATATAACACTAAAATCATGAGAACTTGAAGCCTGTTTTTTGCATCCTCTTATATCTGTAATCACTGTTTTAGTTTAATGTGATGTTGGAGAGATGAATGATCCAGATCCGTTAGTTTCCTGTCAGACAGTCGGACCAGCAGAACCAGCAGGGTTACGTCAGACTTCTGTTTTCTAAGTGTTTCTGAAGAAAAGCACATTCTCTGATTTCCCGTCGTTCAGCGTTGATGATGTGTTTTATTATTTCATGAGACTTTAGTATTATTGCGCTGCTCATAAACATGAGTTTACCGTAGATCTGCATGATCTATTGATTTCTGTTTGATTTACTGTAAATACAGTAATGTTTTTTCATTATGGTACAAATTATCACAGTTGTTTCTGATCATGTTTACGTATTCCTGCAAAACTGATATTTTAATGTATATCTGTGTTTTTCACACTATTATGAGGCGAATTATGAGCTGTAATAATATCTTTGATTATACCAATAAACATAAACGTGTCCTTCTGACTGCAGTCTGTGTGATTCCTCAGTTCTCTTTCCGACAATCGTTCGGTATCTCACCTATGGGAACACCTCAGGCATGACCGATCGCAGAAGCACCAATGACACCACACCTGCCAACCATAGCAGACCAATCGCTGCCGTGATCAGGGAGTCCCGCCTCCCTGTCTATAATCTGCAGCTGCCTGCCGGTTCGTCATTCTCGCTCTCTTCCCCATGGAAGATTTTCAGAAGCTGTCCTCAGCAGATTTTGGGAATTATTTGCTTAACAGTTTACTGATGGAGCCGCAAGCCAAGGTAACGTCCTTAACACCATAGTTCCTTAAGTTGTTTAGTGACTTTGTCAGTTAGAGTGAGATAACTAACGTGTCAGGGCAAGTTTTCTGCTTTAAGTTTGCAGTTATTTTCCAAGTTTTTGGGTTGCTCACCACACTCCAAAAAGAAGGAAAAGGAGAGCTCTCTAATCACAGACCATCTCCATACTAGTTGTCGCATTGTGGTGGACTTACCGTACGAAGAGACTGCAGGCTCCATCATGGCTACTGTGAAAGAGCCGGAGAGCCCCGGAGGAAAAGGTCGTCCTCCGCATCATGTGCTTGTGGAATGTGGATTTCTGCAAAGGATTCACACGGTCTCTGCATCTCCTGTTGTGGCACTAATCACGCTCAGGCAGCGCTATCCCACCCCGAGGGCTCCCCGCACTGCGCAGTGTTCTCGGCTAAGACCTGAGAAAGGAGACTCCGCGTGGCAGTCGCTGGTAAGTCGGACTCATGCCTCTCTGCTCAACCCAGAGAGGAACCCATGGATTGCCCCCAGGCCGCTGGCTTGTGGGGAGAGATTATGGAGAGGTATCTGCATACATCTCGCGGAGCAGTCCAGAGCTGTGGACGGAGAATGGGCTTAGCGGTCGTGGGAGAGAGATTGCTGTGGCTGGGCCTGTCAGGACTCTCTGGCAAAGAGAAAGTGGAGTTTTTTGGATGCCCTGATTGATCCAACGGCCATGTTCGTTGCAAAGATTACAGTGATGCGTCAGCAATGTGACCTGTGGAAAAAAAGGGGGCAGCATTCGAGGTCTGCCTCCCTAGAAAGCGGCATCTCGCCCTTATCACCAGAGCCGACCGAATATCAGACCCTCGGGGAAAGGGGGACATTTGAACCATCAGCCTTTCCCTCCCGCTCCACCACAACAGCAGGGAAGCCCAATCTTTCACGGCCGCAGTGAAACACCGGTCGGCTACCCCTCAGGGGAACAAGAAGAGGCGGTCGACCTGAGACACTGATCTGTCATCAGGGAGGGTTTGGAGACTTTCTCTGTCCCATCCCTTCAGAACGATTCCTCTCTCCCTCCCGCGGGGAAAAGGAGAAGGAATTTAAATGTGAAACAGGTTCATGTGGACAGTTCAAAGTCCAATGTGTGCGTGTTTATGGCCCGTGTTATTCAGGAGCCCCCCAGAGATTTGTCCCTCCACCGGTGAGGTTTGTTCTGAGGGAGGAAGGACAAAAGTTCACAAGCATCCCATCAAAAATAAAGTTTTCTCTGACTCATCCAGGCCAAGGGCTGGACGAAATCACGGTGACTTATTCGTTCTAAGCTTCAGAAAGCTTTTAACCTATTGGACTCGTTCATGTAAATCACAGGCCTAGCGCCGATGAGTCTGGATCAAACTGCCCCATTGTCACTTTAGTGTGGCATGGCAGAGGTTAAACAGAAACACCTCCAAACTCCGTCGTGAGCTTCAAAAAGATCGTGATCAACTCAACTTCAAACATTCTTTCCATTTAACTCAGAATATAAGTAATTCCAAAATGTATATGATATATTCCTGTGTGTATGTATGTTACCCACCTCATATTAGCCTAGTTATGACTTTCTAGTTGTGTTAGTTGAACTCTAAGTGCTTATATTCAAGTGTAAGAACGTTCCTCTACTTTTGTATATTCCAGACATATCTTTTCTTGGTACTGAATTAAACCTCTCGGTTTGCCTTAGCTAAATATATATAGTAGGTTACGATAAAATGTATTAAACTATGTTTGCCATCGTTTGGAGTAAAAATGACCAATGACCCGTCAGAAGGATTGGTCAGCTATTGGCTGCTATTGGTCAGTTCACCCAACATAGGTGTGGACGAAGTCTTCCTTAAAGGACAACGACGATGGCTCATCGCTTTCTTAGTCTTATTCTGTAAACTCTCGTTCTTTGTGTTTTATTCTTAGTCTTATCTCTAGTCTCTAGCTTCTTGCCTAGTTTTAGTCTTTTCTTCCGTGCTCATTTATTTCTGTCTCCGAGTGAAATGGACTTACCCTGATTTTCCAGCTACTTTGCTTTCAAGTAAACCTTTTAAACTTCCTGCGAACAACACGCTCTCCGGAAGAACCGAAAGAACACTTCAAACACAGCGAGGATCATCACACACACACACGCATTCTTGCTCAGCACCAAAGATCCATGCAAGTATTATTTCTATCAAGATTTAGATGCGTTTAAGATTGTTTAAGAGTTATATCCCATAGGAGAGATACCGAACGAAAGTTAGAAAGAGAACTGGGTTAACTGGGTTATAACTCTGTAATAAATCTGTCAGAATGGAAATATTAATGAGGAGAGTTTCACATACAGTTGTGTTCAAAATAATAGCAGTCCAACATCACTAACCAGACCAATCACTGTTTTTGATAGAAATTATATTTCTACATAGCAAATAATTTACTAGTATAGTATAGTAAAGTAATAGAAAAACAACAGACCCAACAGTCAGGACATGCATGATCTGCTGATTCTGTGTAACTGAGCTGAGGCCTGAGGAGCTGTGGCCTGAGGAGCTGTGGTCTGAGGAGCTGTGGCCTGAGGAGCTGTGGCCTGAGGAGCTGTGGCCTGAGGAGCTGTGGTCTGAGGAGCTGTGGCCTGAGGAGCTGTGGTCTGAGGAGCTGTGGCCTGAGGAGCTGTGGCCTGAGGAGCTGTGGCCTGAGGAGCTGTGGTCTGAGGAGATGTGGCCTGAGGAGCTGTGGTCTGAGGAGCTGTGGCCTGAGGAGCTGTGGTCTGAGGAGCTGTGGCCTGAGGAGCTGTGGCCTGAGGAGCTGTGGCCTGAGGAGCTGTGGCCTGAGGAGCTGTGGTCTGAGGAGCTGTGGTCTGAGGAGCTGTGGTCTGAGGAGCTGTGGCCTGAGGAGCTGTGGTCTGAGGAGCTGTGGTCTGAGGAGCTGTGGCCTGAGGAGCTGTGGTCTGAGGAGCAGTCGTCTGGAACACCGGTTCAGGAGCGGGTCGACTCCACGTCTCAGACACCCTGCGGACACAACTACATCAGGCCAGGGATTCACACCAGAGCTCAAGCTTCAAGCATTTTCCACTTTATACAGTAAAAGTTTGACTTTGTAAAGACAAATGCAGACACTGCTATTTATTTGAACAGCCTAATATTCCTTTTTCTTCCCTTTCTATGAAGTAATAACAGATTTTTCTTTATGTTTTGATTTTGAGTAGATTGTGCAGTGCTCCCAGTGCATGTGCGTGTATTGAAATAAAAGTTATTATAAGGATTTTGAGCTTTACTCACTTCTTTAAACACGACTGTATATCAGAGGAAAGTGGACAAAGAAGAAGAATGTCATTCTGAGGGAGCTTTACATTCAGATGAAGTGATACTGGGAACATCTGAAGGCTGTCTTCATCTTATTTTATTTTATTTGCTGTATATCGTAATTGTGTATTTCTGAACAATGAATCGAGTCGCAAATCAGATTAAAAAAATTTGTTTGAAGAATTACAACAACGGTCGGGGGGGGGGGGGGGTACATTGAGTAAACAACAACAACAACATAAAAAAAAGACAAATGTATAAAGAAACAGTGACAAACTTAAAAGTTACATTAAAAAAAAGTAAAATCTTGACACTGAAACACACTGCAGCTTTCTTATTTTTAAACACAACACTGCGTTTAGGTATTGCTGAATTTCTATAATCTTAAAATTAAAAACAAAGGCTTATTTCTTCCAAATTTACATTTATAAATAGTAAATATAGCTTAAAGAAGTATCAGATTAATTAAGTGATATTCCTTATGATAAGATTTGATGGATGGAAACGCAGAAGCGTACGAACACGTGACACTCTGACGTCATCATGCGAGTGTTTGAGCGACAGCAGTAGATTTTTAATAAATCACGAAAACAACATGACACACACACACACACACACACACACACGTTTGAAGGAGATCCCTCAAACTGTAGTGCTTGAGCAGAAAGATACTCGGTAATGCTACATCTGGTGAGGTTTGAATGTAATTTTTTGGTGACTTTTATTTACTTAAATATTTTATTATTGGTTTGATTTGTATTTTCTGTTTGCGGTATAAAGTCTCTAATTTAAATAAATCCTAAATAAAAGGAATAGTTTTGTCATCGTTTCTGGATCGATCGTTAATTTTTGGACGAACTGGAATCTGTCCCTTTAATAAAAGTAAAGAGCGGAAGTGGTCATCATGCAGCCGGAAGTGTTTGTGTGTTTGCACTCACTGAAGCGACATCATGGGACGAGAGTCACGGTAAATCTTTCCATGTTTATTCAATTTCATCTGATTATCACGTTTAACTGTTTTAGTAATATTTCCAGTGTGAATTACACGCGTGTGTTATGAAGGTGTTATTAATACCGCTGCGCTGCGAATGAAACAATCATAATCATAAGACGTAAACTCTACGTTTGAGCTCACAGACTAACTCACTAACTCTCTAACTAACTCACTAACTAACTAACTAACGTTTGCAATAAATGGTGTAATGGAGAGCACGTAGAGGAGGTGAGTCCCCCGGTCTGTGTGAATATCTGCATATCGCGCCATTATGTTGTTTACATCACTATTAAATACAGTTTAATTCATTACGTCATAACAACGCAGTCAACTTCCATAAAATTAGCTTCCATATTTTACTTTTATGTCTAATTTACAGATATATGTCGACCTCTGTTGTAAATAATAATTAATAATACCACTAATAATTCTTATTTAATAATATATAATAATAATATTATTATTTTATAATATTTGCATAAAGGTGTTTTTCAGTGTTTTTAGCTTTGTGTGTATAATGTGGAGCCAGTGTAATACTACTACATTTCTATTGTTTTCAGTTGAAACATAAACAAAACTATAAGCTGTTTCTTTATGGTTAAAGTCATCATGAAATCATTAGACAATAATTTTTTTTTAATAGAATTTTGCCATGTTTATTATAAATGATTTATCTGGACATTGTCACACATTTCACGATTCTGTACGATTCCGATTCACAAGCTTGTGATTCAATTCCAACTGTGATTCAGTATCGATTCATTTGTGAATAGGCCTAGGCTATATTTGGATAAAAGCGTCTGCCAAATGCATAGTTATTCTCATGAGTTATTCTCTCCTGTAGAGTTGTTCTCCTGCTGTAGTGTAGAGTTGTTCTCCTGCTGTAGTGTAGAGTTGTTCTCCTGCTGTAGTGTAGAGTTGTTCTCCTCCTGTAGTGTAGAGTTGTTCTCCTGCTGTAGAGGTAGAGTTGTTCTCCTGCTGTAGTGTAGAGTTGTTCTCCTGCTGTAGTGTAGAGTTATTCTCCTGCTGTAGTGTAGAGTTGTTCTCCTGCTGTAGTGTAGAGTTGTTCTCCTGCTGTAGTGTAGAGTTGTTCTCCTGCTGTAGTGTAGAGTTGTTCTCCTGCTGTAGTGTAGAGTTGTTCTCCTGCTGTAGTGTAGTTGTTCTCCTGCTGTAGTGTAGAGTTGTTCTCCTGCTGTAGTGTAGAGTTGTTCTCCTCCTGTAGTGTAGAGTTGTTCTCCTGCTGTAGTGTAGAGTTGTTCTCCTGCTGTAGTGTAGAGTTGTTCTCCTCCTGTAGTGTAGAGTTGTTCTCCTGCTGTAGTGTAGAGTTGTTCTCCTCCTGTAGTGTAGAGTTGTTCTCCTCCTGTAGTGTAGAGTTGTTCTCCTCCTGTAGTGTAGAGTTGTTCTCCTCCTGTAGTGTAGAGTTGTTCTCCTCCTGTAGTGTAGAGTTGTTCTCCTGCTGTAGTGTAGAGTTGTTCTCCTGCTGTAGTGTAGAGTTGTTCTCCTGCTGTAGTGTAGAGTTGTTCTCCTGCTGTAGTGTAGAGTTGTTCTCCTGCTGTAGTGTAGAGTTGTTCTCCTGCTGTAGTGTAGAGTTGTTCTCCTGCTGTAGTGTAGAGTTGTTCTCCTGCTGTAGTGTAGAGTTGTTCTCCTGCTGTAGTGTAGAGTTGTTCTCCTGCTGTAGTGTAGAGTTGTTCTCCTGCTGTAGTGTAGAGTTGTTCTCCTGCTGTAGTGTAGAGTTGTTCTCCTGCTGTGCTGTAGAGTTGTTCTCCTGCTGTAGTGTAGAGTTGTTCTCCTGCTGTAGTGTAGAGTTGTTCTCCTGCTGTAGTGTAGAGTTGTTCTCCTGCTGTAGTGTAGAGTTGTTCTCCTGCTGTAGTGTAGAGTTGTTCTCCTGCTGTAGTGTAGAGTTGTTCTCCTGCTGTAGTGTAGAGTTGTTCTCCTGCTGTAGCGGTAGAGTTGTTCTCCTGCTGTAGCGGTAGAGTTGTTCTCCTGCTGTAGTGTAGAGTTGTTCTCCTGCTGTAGTGTAGAGTTGTTCTCCTGCTGTAGTGTAGAGTTGTTCTCCTGCTGTAGTGTAGAGTTGTTCTCCTGCTGTAGTGTAGAGTTGTTCTCCTCCTGTAGTGTAGAGTTGTTCTCCTCCTGTAGTGTAGAGTTGTTCTCCTCCTGTAGTGTAGAGTTGTTCTCCTCCTGTAGTGTAGAGTTGTTCTCCTCCTGTAGAGGTAGAGTTGTTCTCCTGCTGTAGAGGTAGAGTTGTTCTCCTGCTGTAGAGGTAGAGTTGTTCTCCTCCTGTAGTGTAGAGTTGTTCTCCTCCTGTAGTGTAGAGTTGTTCTCCTGCTGTAGTGTAGAGTTGTTCTCCTGCTGTAGTGTAGAGTTGTTCTCCTGCTGTAGTGTAGAGTTGTTCTCCTGCTGTAGTGTAGAGTTGTTCTCCTGCTGTAGTGTAGAGTTGTTCTCCTGCTGTAGTGTAGAGTTGTTCTCCTGCTGTAGTGTAGAGTTGTTCTCCTGCTGTAGTGTAGAGTTGTTCTCCTGCTGTAGTGTAGAATTGTTCTCCTGCTGTAGTGTAGAGTTGTTCTCCTGCTGTAGTGTAGAGTTGTTCTCCTGCTGTAGTGTAGAGTTGTTCTCCTGCTGTAGTGTAGAGTTGTTCTCCTGCTGTAGTGTAGAGTTGTTCTCCTGCTGTAGTGTAGAGTTGTTCTCCTGCTGTAGTGTAGAGTTGTTCTCCTGCTGTAGTGTAGAGTTGTTCTCCTGCTGTAGTCAGGGCTCCAGACTGCGACCAAATGGTCGCATTTTGCGACCAAAATTTGAGAGTGTGCGACTGAATTTTTCATCCAGTCGCACATGTGCGACCACTAAATTTGTTTTGTTTTTACACGTTAAACGGAAGGGGCGCGTCAATGAATCCGGAATGTGTGGCAGGCCAATGAGTGTGAGAAGAATTGGGAATGGCCACTGTAACTGGCTAATGTGTGGAGGGGGAGGGTCCTAGAGATAATCGAGCGCGCGTAAACGTCCGTGGGAAGGAGACGGAGACAAATATCAATGTCACAGACACAGCCGGATGATGATTCAGAATCAGAGGTTTGTGAGGTGATAAAGGCCCGAATCCACCATTTTCGGGAAGACTGGCTGCGAGAATTCAGCTGGTTGAGGTACTGTAAGGAGACGAACTTAATGAACTGCGAATGTTGCAGTCGCTATCCCAGAACTGCGGGGAAAACGAAGTTTGCAGACAGTGCAGGCACTTCGCAGTTTAAACACAATATGCTAGTTAGACACATTCTCAGCCTCAAGCATAGAGTATTCCGTGACATGTTAATAAATCAAAACAAAATGAAAGCGGAAAAAAACTGCGCTACTCATTTCTGCGTCACGGACCGTTTAATAGTTTGAACCAATAATAGACAGCGCAGAGCTTCTCTCGCCAGTCGCGGGCGGATCTCGATCACGCAACACCGTCACATCGTGGACATCCAGTGAAGAAATCCATTGAGTTCGCGACAGAATTAATAACATCGTTGCGAGATCCAGTGAGAAACATTCAGATTCAACGCAGAATTCTCTGTTATAAACCATATCAGATCAAACAGCGCTAACGTGGAAACCAGGAGAAACATGTGCCATGAACGAACAAGTTATAGAAGGCTTTAGGTCCACAGATCAGCAACATTCACCATGGATTTAATGTAGTAACACTAACTGTAACGGTATACTGTGGTTATAACAGTAGCCTACACATATCTTTTTCCAGCACTTCAAAACTATAATATCATATTTAAATATTATTATTAATAATGTTTGTAATGTTATTTTTAATGTGTTGACCAAAACATTTTTTGTTCAACCTTTAAAGATTGTCTCTATTTATAAAACTAAAAGTTTCAAGAAGTAGGAAAACTCACACTTATTTAAAAAAATAAAATAAAATAAAATGACCATTGTAAACATAGCTGCTGAGGGCGCTTATTGGCTATTTTCAATCCCTAATATCTATTTTGTCACTCATTTTGCTATTGAATTAATATTAAGACATTATGAATGATAATAGTTCAAGTTAATTTTATCTACACCTCAAATTAAGCTCAGTGCTTTGTCATCCCACAGTGCTACCAGATACTTTCTGTAGAACTTAGTGCCGCTGCCCTCAAATGTTAGTCTGGAGCCCTCTGAACTTAAAATAAAACTGCACATTGTAATTTCTGTACGTTAAGTCTATTTATTATCAAAGCATTTGTCAGTAATACAGTTATTTTTGGGGGAAATGTGAATAATTGCATTGCAAGGTGATTTAAGATGTGCCCCTAAATTTTCTGCTTGCGCTCCTAAAATTTTAAGTCAGGGGCTACAGCGCTCCTAATAAAAAAAGTTAGTCTGGAGCCCTGGTAGTGTAGAGTTGTTCTCCTGCTGTAGTGTAGAGTTGTTCTCCTGCTGTAGTGTAGAGTTGTTCTCCTGCTGTAGTGTAGAGTTGTTCTCCTGCTGTAGTGTAGAGTTGTTCTCCTGCTGTAGTGTAGAGTTGTTCTCCTGCTGTAGTGTAGAGTTGTTCTCCTGCTGTAGTGTAGAGTTGTTCTCCTGCTGTAGTGTAGAGTTGTTCTCCTGCTGTAGAGGTAGAGTTGTTCTCCTCCTGTAGTGTAGAGTTCTCCTGCTGTAGTGTAGAGTTGTTCTCCTGCTGTAGAGGTAGAGTTGTTCTCCCCCTGTAGTGTAGAGTTATTCTCCCGCTGTAGTGTAGAGTTGTTCTCCTGCTGTAGTGTAGAGTTGTTCTCCTCCTGTAGTGTAGAGTTGTTCTCCTGCTGTAGAGGTAGAGTTGTTCTCCCCCTGTAGTGTAGAGTTGTTCTCCCGCTGTAGTGTAGAGTTGTTCTCCCGCTGTAGTGTAGAGTTGTTCTCCCGCTGTAGTGTAGAGTTGTTCTCCCGCTGTAGAGGTAGAGTTGTTCTCCTCCTGTAGTGTAGAGTTGTTCTCCTCCTGTAGTGTAGAGTTGTTCTCCTGCTGTAGAGGTAGAGTTGTTCTCCTCCTGTAGAGGTAGAGTTGTTCTCCTGCTGTAGTGTAGAGTTGTTCTCCTGCTGTAGTGTAGTTGTTCTCCTGCTGTAGTGTAGAGTTGTTCTCCTGCTGTAGTGTAGAGTTGTTCTCCTGCTGTAGTGTAGAGTTGTTCTCCTGCTGTAGTGTAGAGTTGTTCTCCTGCTGTAGTGTAGAGTTGTTCTCCTGCTGTAGTGTAGAGTTGTTCTCCTGCTGTAGTGTAGAGTTGTTCTCCTGCTGTAGTGTAGAGTTGTTCTCCTCCTGTAGTGTAGAGTTGTTCTCCTCCTGTAGTGTAGAGTTGTTCTCCTCCTGTAGTGTAGAGTTGTTCTCCCGCTGTAGTGTAGAGTTATTCTCCCGCTGTAGTGTAGAGTTATTCTCCCGCTGTAGTGTAGAGTTGTTCTCCCGCTGTAGTGTAGAGTTGTTCTCCCGCTGTAGTGTAGAGTTGTTCTCCCGCTGTAGTGTAGAGTTGTTCTCCTGCTGTAGTGTAGAGTTGTTCTCCTGCTGTAGAGGTAGAGTTGTTCTCCTCCTGTAGTGTAGAGTTGTTCTCTTCCTGTAGTGTAGTTGTTCTCCTGCTGTAGTGTAGAGTTGTTCTCCTGCTGTAGTGTAGAGTTGTAGAGTTGTTCTCCTGCTGTAGTGTAGAGTTGTTCTCCTGCTGTAGTGTAGAGTTGTTCTCCTGCTGTAGTGTAGAGTTGTTCTCCTGCTGTAGTGTAGAGTTGTTCTCCTGCTGTAGTGTAGAGTTGTTCTCCTGCTGTAGTGTAGAGTAGGGGTGCACCGATCCGACTTTTTCAGTCCCGATACCGACACCGATGCCTGGGCTTTGTGTATCTGTCGATACCCGATACCGATCCGATACTATTGTTGAATTAATAATAAACTGTATACCTTCCACCTTATACCTTCCTTGAAGAGACTAAAGGCACCAGACTTTACTAACTAAACATAACTAAGACAAAATAACAGATGTATGTAATGTGTTGAATTCTTATTTATTTAAAAAAACAATTGTGCATTCAAATCTACAATATAATGTAATCAAACTCTTAAATTATATAAGAAACAAAACAGTGCATTGGTTGAACATACAATAGTAATCAAACAGTAACCAAACATTGTAAACATGTAAAAAATATAAAGTGCAAAGTCCTGCAAACAGGAATTTAAAATGCAACATAGCAGCTGAACCTGAGAATAAACAAATAAAAAGTTGATCAACAACTTGATCACACATACAAATAATAACCAAACATTGTAAACATGTAGTGCAGTGTCACATCACCATCACAAACATGACCTGCTGTGAATGCTCACTTAATCAGCAATGGCAAATTTAAATCTCAGTTTTAATGATCAATATGTTTCATATTTTAAAAAATGAAAACAAAAAGAAGCAGGGTTGTGTTTTATATTTCGTGTTGTTATAAATATATGCAGTAAAGATGATCAATGTACGCGTTTGCCTGAACCACATTTATGTGGCCATTAATATGTTTAAGTTTTTTTTTCATGAAAAGAGGCAGAGTGGTGTTTTATAACATATTTCGTTTTATTGTTGGCTAAAACATACATAAAGAGATGACCGGAGTAGCCAGAGCGAGCTGAGTGACGCGATCAAGAACGCTGCTGTTCCATTTGCAGAATAACCGGACTCGCGTCCTCTCGTCCTCGGGAGTTCGTTCTCCTGAGTCAAACTTGGCAAGTCCGAACTACCAAGGACGCAAGTCCGAAGTTTGCGTACTTGGTATTGAGAAACGGCCTCTGGCTCGCTCCATGTTGCTTCTAGCATGCGACACACGTGAAGCTGACGAATGACGTAGGTTCTGCTGCGACAAAAAAAAAAAAAAAAAAAAAACCTGGATCGGCCCGTGGATCTGTTATTTTTTCCGATCCCCGATCCAGCTATTTTGTCAGTATCGCGGCCGATATCCGATCCTAATATCGGATCGGTGCACCCCTAGTGTAGAGTTGTTCTCCTCCTGTAGTGTAGAGTTGTTCTCCTGCTGTAGTGTAGAGTTGTTCTCCTGCTGTGCTGTAGAGTTGTTCTCCTGCTGTGCTGTAGAGTTGTTCTCCTGCTGTAGTGTAGAGTTGTTCTCCTGCTGTGCTGTAGAGTTGTTCTCCTGCTGTAGTGTAGAGTTATTTATTCTCTCCTGTAGAGTTGTTCTCCTGCCGTAGTGTAGAGTTATTCTCCTGCCGTAGTGTAGAGTTGTTCTCCTGCTGTAGTGTAGAGTTGTTCTCCTGCTGTGCTGTAGAGTTGTTCTCCTCCTGTAGTGTAGAGTTGTTCTCCTGCTGTAGAGGTAGAGTTGTTCTCCTGCTGTAGTGTAGAGTTATCTATTCTCTCCTGTAGAGTTGTTCTCCTGCTGTAGAGGTAGAGTTATTCTCCTGCTGTAGTGTAGAGTTGTTCTCCTGCTGTAGTGTAGAGTTGTTCTCCTGCTGTAGAGGTAGAGTTGTTCTCCTGCTGTAGAGTAGAGTTGTTCTCCTGCTGTGCTGTAGAGTTGTTCTCCTGCTGTGCTGTAGAGTTGTTCTCCTGCTGTAGTGTAGAGTTGTTCTCCTGCTGTAGTGTAGAGTTGTTCTCCTGCTGTAGTGTAGAGTTGTTCTCCTGCTGTAGTGTAGAGTTGTTCTCCTGCTGTAGTGTAGAGTTGTTCTCCTGCTGTAGTGTAGAGTTGTTCTCCTGCTGTAGTGTAGAGTTGTTCTCCTGCTGTAGAGGTAGAGTTGTTCTCCTGCTGTAGAGGTAGAGTTGTTCTCCTGCTGTAGAGGTAGAGTTGTTCTCCTGCTGTAGAGGTAGAGTTGTTCTCCTGCTGTAGAGGTAGAGTTGTTCTCCTGCTGTAGAGGTAGAGTTGTTCTCCTGCTGTAGAGGTAGAGTTGTTCTCCTGCTGTAGAGGTAGAGTTGTTCTCCTGCTGTAGAGGTAGAGTTGTTCTCCTGCTGTAGAGGTAGAGTTGTTCTCCTGCTGTAGAGGTAGAGTTGTTCTCCTGCTGTAGAGGTAGAGTTGTTCTCCTGCTGTAGAGGTAGAGTTGTTCTCCTGCTGTAGTGTAGAGTTGTTCTCCTGCTGTAGAGGTAGAGTTGTTCTCCTGCTGTAGAGGTAGAGTTGTTCTCCTGCTGTAGAGGTAGAGTTGTTCTCCTGCTGTAGAGTTAGAGTTGTTCTCCTGCTGTAGAGTTAGAGTTGTTCTCCTGCTGTAGAGTTAGAGTTGTTCTCCTGCTGTAGAGTTAGAGTTGTTCTCCTGCTGTAGAGTTAGAGTGTTCTCCTGCTGTAGAGTTAGAGTTGTTCTCCTGCTGTAGAGTTAGAGTTGTTCTCCTGCTGTAGAGTTAGAGTTGTTCTCCTGCTGTAGAGTTAGAGTTGTTCTCCTGCTGTAGAGTTAGAGTTGTTCTCCTGCTGTAGAGTTAGAGTTGTTCTCCTGCTGTAGAGTTAGAGTTGTTCTCCTGCTGTAGAGTTGTTCTCCTGCTGTAGAGTTGTTCTCCTGCTGTAGAGTTGTTCTCCTGCTGTAGAGTTGTTCTCCTGCTGTAGAGTTGTTCTCCTGCTGTAGAGGTAGAGTTGTTCTCCTGCTGTAGAGGTAGAGTTGTTCTCCTGCTGTAGAGGTAGAGTTGTTCTCCTGCTGTAGAGGTAGAGTTGTTCTCCTGCTGTAGAGGTAGAGTTGTTCTCCTGCTGTAGAGGTAGAGTTGTTCTCCTGCTGTAGAGGTAGAGTTGTTCTCCTGCTGTAGAGGTAGAGTTGTTCTCCTGCTGTAGAGGTAGAGTTGTTCTCCTGCTGTAGAGGTAGAGTTGTTCTCCTGCTGTAGAGGTAGAGTTGTTCTCCTGCTGTAGAGGTAGAGTTGTTCTCCTGCTGTAGAGCCTTCATCCTCCATCGTGCCAGTAATGAGTCATGTGATCGCATTGGTGTCCACCTGAGTTTACGTCCCTTTGTTAAAGTGTAAATTGCAGGTTACATTTTTCATGATGATAATGCAATGTGTTTATTAAACATAAAGATAAGAACCGCCCACCATTGTTTTTTATACCAAAATCTTGAATATATTATGAAAAGTTGGCACTTTTAACAGTGGTTTTAACCGCTCCCGTTCCCTTCCACTAGATGGGGCGTGACGTCATAAGAGGAACTCACTAGTAGAGTTACCGGCATAGTCATAGCTATAGATGCCTTGCATACAGAAAAGTTGGTTGTATGTTTTATTTGCTAAAAAAAATTATGGATAAAATAACTCAACTGTAAACATACTCGTGTGTGCTGACTTCAAGGGGACCGTGATCCTGCCTGAAATGAGAATAAGCTATTCGCAAAACAAACAGGTTCAGGCATCGGGTTCAGGCACGTCAGATCAGCCAGTCGCAGGTCGAGCTGTTCCACTAAACTCCAAAACGCGTTCACATCACGGCAGCACATACTCTCCACTGCTGATTCAATTGGGTGGCATAGCCCACACAAACACAGTGATGGGGACATCGATCTCTCTTTTTCTTTTCTGATAATAAACATCGCTAATTAAATCGTGAGAAATAGCGTGGATTGAGGAAGGGTATTACATGACGTTTGAGGCGTCGATGAGACTAGCGATTGGTGCCTGTGCACTGTGTGCATCTCTACAGCTCTGATTTGGACTGACACCATGTAAGTAAATAATGTCTTCAGTCGTTGTCCCTCCTTGCTATTCTACATGACGGCAAACTTTTGAAAAGACTGGCTTGTTCCCTTATATTATCCGGGTTAAGTTTGCACCAGGCTAGCCTAGACTAGCTCTAACGTAGCTACTCACCCCTGGCCAACCCTCCACTCATTCTCCTCACACCAAGCATTAATAACTCTTTGAGTGCCATGGGTCCTGGCTAGGGATGCACCGATGCATCGGCTGAACATCGGTAACGGCCGATATTTGCCTCGTTAACTGCCATCGGCCATCGGGAAATAAAAATGACATTCGCCGATGTCACATGGGCGTCAGTTTGGTTTGATATGCTGGGGACAGAGACGCATTCGGAAGTGCATTTTCAGAAGTGCTGGGTACAATGACGCATTTATTTATTTATTTTCTATGAGAAAACTCCTTTTCTCGAGAAAAGAACGACCATGGTGTGTAGCAGAAGAAGCGGCGGAGTATGCACGATCCGCGAGTGCTGAAGACGTTCTGCACGGCTTTGATGGGTGCGCAGGAGGACACAAATGGGCGGCGACTGCTTCTTCCAGTGGCGGGAGCTTTTCCCTCAGCGCCGTCAACAGATAGAGCGTTAACTGTACACACCGCCGCCGACTTGAGCTGCAAAGAAACTCTGGCCTCCCTGTCAAGGACTCTTGTCAAAAAGTACGGGGAAGCTTGACCGCTCTGAATAGTGAGTGAGAGCGCGCGCGCGGTCGGGGCTCTCTCTCTCTCTCTCTCTCTCTCTCTCTCTCTCTCTCTCTCTCGCAGAAGAGCGCGTGCGCGCTTAAAATTTAATATTTTGGTATGAACATTCACCCGTGTTTTTCCCCTCATAAATGCGAACACGAAAAATAAAATGAATATTATAATGTTTTTTTTGTTGGGTCAGACAATGATTACCAAATTTCTCTCTCATATTGCTCTTCATAACAACTGAAAAAGAACTTATAAATAAGGTTATAACTGTCAACCAGAAAGTGACATTAAAGGTTTTTTTTGTTTCATAAATTGGTCTGATTGAATTTGTGCTCATTCTAGGATAGTGTGATCAAGAGCCGAAAGACTTGTATGTTTCCGTGGCACAAAAGAAGGAATAAATAACAAAAAGAAAAAACATCGGCATCGGCATCGGCCATCGGCCAAGTTGTTATGTTAAACATCGGTATCGGTATCGGCCCAGAATTTCCCAATCGGTGCATCCCTAGTCCTGGCAATTTCCTCCCCTCTCTCACGCCTGACCGGTTAAAAATTGTAGGGCTGTGGTCCATAAAGAATTTGATGGTTTCCCACATCCAAATCGTTCTCCAAATAGCCATAATACAGTAAGAATCTAGCAGAGTATGGGTTGCGAGTTCCTCTTATGACGTCATCACTAGTTACTGAAAAAACACGCTACCTTTGAAGAAACCCCAATAAATGTTATTTTAACGCATTTTAAGACAGAAATAATATAGAGCACTTTAATTTACACATTAATTGGCTGTGGTGGTTAACCTGCAACTTACACTTTAATGACGTACGACTCGCATTTACTGGGGAATATCAGATTTGTCTGCTTCAGGCGCTAATGCACGTGTCCGATTCATATCTGATGTATTTCCACATGTGAGTGAGTCCTGAAACCGATCCGAGTATATCGGAATCCATGTGCTTTTTCCTGCTCACGTTCGCCGCTCATATCCGATCTGTGCCACATGAGAGGAAAACATCGGAATTGGGTCATTTGAACCATGCAGTGTAAATGGGGCCTTTGTTTCATATCAAAAGTAACAAAGATTATGGTTTATAGATAATCAATATCGGTACATAAAAATGAGAATTGAGAAATTAAAATCGAGACTTTTTTTATTTTATTTATTTTTTACCCACACCATTATTGTTAAATTCCGGTTCCTGGTAATCTTGAATCAGAAAAACAGCAACTTCTCTTCTCTGATGACGAGGGCGGGGCTATAACCTGTCACTCACATGAGATCTACCAATAGCAAACCACAACCATCCAATCAATTCCCCACAGACACAATCAAGCCCCGCCCACATGTGTTCTTGTTCCAGAAGCGTTTCACTCGCCTGTGTCTCAGCCGTGCCTCACTCGCCTGTGTCTCAGCCGTGCCTCACTCGTGTCTCAGCCGTGCCTCACTCGTGTCTCACCCGCGTTTCACCCCGTCTCTGTCTCAGGCACTACCGGAAGCGCTCCAGCTCAAGGGCCAGGTCTGCCAGCAGGTCCAAGAGCCGCTCGCCCGACTCCAAGCGCTCGAAGAAAGAGGATCCGGCCGGGTCACGAGCCCGCGAGCGCAGCAGGAGAGAACGCTCTCGCAGCAGAGAGAGGAGGAGGTCACGCTCCAGAGACCGCAAGAGACCGAGGTCAGGACACACTCACACTCTCACACTCACACACACACTGCTGTCATGTGCTCACGGCCACGTCACATCTCTTCACAGGCGCTCCAGGAGTCGGGACAGGAGACGCACCAGCCGAGAGCGCAGGAGGAGCAAGAGCAGGAGCAGAGGGAGGAGGTCAGTCTCTCTCACACACACACACATGCCTGAACACTTCTGCTGATCATCTAAAGCAGGGGTCCGGGACCCACTAGGGGCTTCGGCTGTATATAGTCTAGGGTTGGGCGATGTCCCCTAAATTGGCAGTTGACGATGTTTACAGTAAAACATCGCGATGGACGATGATATCGTCGGGGGGGGGGGGTGCTACGGAATCGCGCTGACCATCACGAAGAGAGAGAGAAAGTAGCTACTTCTACTGTGTTTACGCCACGGGAATACTCGGCTTGGCATTTTGAAATATTTATGTGTTTATTTGGCCGTTTAGGCTCGCAACCGAAGACAAAGACTCTGCTTGTCCGTGTTGCGCTCGGAGCGCGCGCACAGCATCCTGTCAGTACAATTCAGGTCTCTTTCGCGACTTATCGTGCTTTTAATATTTCTTTTCAATATAAAGCACATCCTGCTCTTTTCTTTCTCATTCATTCATGTTTTATTATTAATAACTTTAAACAGAATCGTCAACTGAAATCTGCGCGGATTATCAACAATATGACACATTTATAGGACATAAAGGGTCTCTGCGGCAAAAGTGAAAGTACCAGCGGCCAGCGGGTGAGATGTTTCGAAATGTCTCTTTGAACAGTAAAGCACCCGTTTCAATAAAAGGATATATTAAAGTTTATATAGCCTACTTTTACATTTTCGCTGCTGTTCTAAAATGATTTTCGCCATCACCTTAAACAAGCAGCAGCTGCTTGAATCCCAGTGCAGGAGCTGTAACTGTTAGGTTACCACAGAAACGTAAGCGGTTAGTTGATTGCTGTGGTGACTCGTGACACTCGCGAACAGCACTGAACACGCACGTCTTAATTTTTTTATCGTTCGTTGGTAAAGGGTGAGAGACCTTGCGAGCCACATGATTTTTGCCTAAGAGCCAGGTGTGGCTCGCGAGCCAGGTTCCCAACCACTGGTGTACACACGAACTGCCGTGAGACTGGGCTGGTCTCACAGGGTGGGGGCGTGGCATCACGATGGTGGCTCACCATCGTGATGTCGGTCAGCCATCACGATGGACGATGATATCGTCCATCGGCACAACCCTAATATAGTCTGTTAGTCTCAGAAAGATAAACTCCACAGGAAGTGGCGGCGTGAGGGACAGATCACTAACGGCAGTTCTACAGTATGAGCTGGAAATCCAAACATTCACAATCATCACTCCTAACGCTCGAGCGTTAATCTAGATAAATGTGTGCTGTTATCAGGAGAGTGTGTGTGTGTGTGTGTGGAAGCTGAAGTATCAGCGCTTCACTGCAGGATATGGAGGAGCAATCACTGACACTTTCTCCTCATAACAGCAGAAACAACTTTAAAATAATACATCATTTGAACACTTTCCTCACGGACATTAGAGGTATAACTCTAGAGAGCCTGAAACGTCCTAACGAAGCGAAAGCAAACACTCTCTGACTGTGATACGTAGGAAGGGTGTGTTTCTCTGTGAAGCGTCTGTCCTGCAGAGACGGTGAGTCGTGTGCTCGCTCTTAAAGAGACAGTAGCACAATAAGTGTCTGTCGTTAATGTTGATTAAGCAGAACATCACTCGCTGCTCTTGACTGAAGAACTTTACTTGTAAGCGTCAATCTGTATTTAATTTTTAAGCCTCCCTGTGCGTAAGCTATTGCAACAAAATTACCCTAATTATCAAAAAGATAATGTTAAAAATATCTATATGGCAGTTTTCCCTGTGGTGTGGAAAATTGTTTCGAATATCGATTTTTATCGAAGGTATCGAAATTAGACAACACGGATATACATTAATTATTTAACATTGTGTTAATTTCTTCACAATAAAATATTATAGACCTTCAAAATGTATATAAATGTCATAATAATACAGTATGTGTGTGTATAAATATATTTTGTGTGAAAATGTGCTATATGTGAGTCATGTAAATTCATTGAAGAACATTTAATTCTAAATGTTAATTATCTTTATTTTATAGGCAGTGTCACTCCTAGTTTTGTAAATTGTTTTGAAAATGCGCAGCTTTGTCAGTAAAGCATCAGAAATGTGTGTAACGGCCCTCTGTGACCCGAGGCTGGTTGAGTGACAGCTGGTCTAATGTGATGCTGATGTTCCAGCAAGGAGAAGCCGGAGAATGGAGATCAGTGCGCTGACAAGAAGAAGATCAAGGAGGAGAAGGAGGAGGAGAAGCCTGAAGACGTGAGTGCTGTCCGCTTATTAACCCCAGATCAGTGTGTGCATCAGTGCGCTCTAACGCCATGACTCTGCAGCAAGACTTCGACCAGAACACGCTGGAGGAGGAGATGAGGAAGAGGAAGGAGCGCGTGGAGAAGTGGAGGGAGGAGCAGAGGAAGAAGGCCATGGAGAACATCGGGGAGATCAAGAAGGAGCTGGAGGAGATGAAGCAGGGCAAGAAGTGGAGCCTGGAGGATGATGACGGTCAGTGACCATCACACACACTCACAAGCACTGCATCACACACACACTCACAAGCACAGGTGCAAGACTGGGAACTTACTGACGGACAGAGCCACAGTCCCATGATGCACTGCAAACGACAGTCCAATTCAAAACCATGAAGAAAATTCAACTATATAGATCTAAAACGTGTGATATTTAAGTATTTTGAGAGCATAGGGGGACTGATCGAGTGATGTCATTGGTTGTGCTTCATGGGAGTGGGTGATTAGCTTGACGTGATTCTCTGATGGGTAAGGATCATGGGTAATGTAGTTTTCAACAGGAATTCCACTGTTAAACACATTGAAATAATGTGTGCCGATGGCTTCAACAAAGGCGAATAGCATCATTTACAGTCCCCCTGTGGTGTAAATCCAGCGTTTAATGTAGTTTGTGTCTATGTGGTGTGTTTAATGTGCTTTAAGACAAACCATGTGTAAGTTCATAAGTCGACAGCATTGCTGAGTATTTCCTCCTTAAAACTGCAGTGAACCAAAGACAGTCTCAAACACACGCTTTGAAATCGCTGGTGTTCCTGACATCACAAACTACCTTGTAACCAATCAGATCAACGTGTGATCGTCAACCAGTGGATCTCTGAGCTGAGTGAGTGGAGGCGGGGCTCATTTGCATATTCATAGAACCGTGCATACTAAATGAGGGAAGGGTGTCGAGTTACAGTCAAGATATTTTAAGGCATGACGACTTTTTTTTAAAGAAAACAAACGTTTAAATATGTAATTTTGGTGATCAAAGATGAGTTTAGTTTACAAGGTTCTATGAATATGCAAATGAGCCCAACGACACCAGCGATTTCAAAGCGTGTTTTGAGACTGTCTTTGGTTCACTGCAGTTTTAAGGAGGAAATACTCAGCAATGGTGTCGACTTATGAATGTACACATGGTTTGTCTTAAAGCACATTAAAAACACCACATACACACATAAACTACATTAAACGCTGGATTTCCACCACAGGGGGACTTTAAATCCCGAGGCCGTGAGCATGTAAACCAGTGAGCCTGGTGACGGCTGGGACTGATGGGACAAAAGGATGATTTCGCACAGCTCAGATTGTGCTGAGGAATTCTGAACTGTGATTTGCCACCCCAAAAATTCTGAACTGTGATTGGCTGGACCTTCAATAAACCCTGATATTACACTGGCTTTATATTGGAGTGAGATTATCAAGAACTGACAGTCGGAGAGTTGTTGTTCACAGTGCTGTGTTGAGTAAAGGGAAGAGCGTTAGCATGTGTGGCTACGTTTACATGTGACCAGATAATCTGTTAGTCATCGCATTGACGGCTCAATCGGCCTGAAAAGCCTTCATGTAAAACACCTTAATGTGTGTGTGTGTGTGTGTGTGTGTGTGTGTGTGTGTGTGTGTGTGTGTGTGCAGATGATGACGAGGAGACCCAGGCCCCGGTGGAGCCGGACCCAGATGAGGAGGAGCAGGAGAAGGAGCCTGCTGTGGAGCTGGAGGAGGTGATGGAGGAGGAGGCCGGAGAGGAGCTCGACCCGCTCGACGCGTACATGGAGGAGGTCAAGGAGGAGGTCAAGAAGTTCAACATGGGCACCATGAAGGGTGGAAATGACAAGGTACTTCCAGTGGTTTAACCCTTCCTCCTGTGGTCACCCTGATGATCACTTCTTCTGTGCTCCACACCAGCGTGACCATGTGAGGCTGAATAAACACGGCTCGTTCAAGCGCTTAAAATGCTTGAATTTGACTTTGAAATGTTAGTCCTGGAGAACAGCCGTACTAATGAAGAGATACTCGAGCGCTTGAGTTACTGAAAGACAATACGTGTGAAAGTAGTCTTTAATTTTATCGATAAAACAATCTTTTCACACATAATGAACACCGCAGCCCGTCTGACGTGTGATGAGTGTGATAATGCTCTTTAATATCAAGTGTGTGATATAGCTTTCCTTCTTCAGCTCAATCACTTATTCATGGGAGAAAGAATCAGTTTGAATAAGGAAAGCGATATCTTTGTCATAGTGTCCTTTCAGTGGTTAAAGTTTCCGCAGTCAGTGCATCCGCTGCTCTTTATCTGTACCATTTAATTTTATTGGTTTATTTGTTTATCTATTTACCTTTTTTAGAATTTGAAAGATAGTACAGATATTGTTTAATAAGAGAGATCTCTGATTGAAGTCCTTGAAAAGTCCTCATGTCCTGGAATTAGATTTTACCGTGTCTGTGTGAACTCTGAGTAAATGATGTTCTCTGCTGTGTGTGTCAGCAGAAAGGAGGCATGTCTGTGACTAAAGTGATGACTGTGATGAAGACGAGGAAGATGCCGCACACCCAGAAGAAGAAGGGAGAGCTGATGGAGAACGACCAGGACGCCATGGAGGTACATCTGTGTCTGAGACTCACTGAAGCACTGGAGATGAGTTAGAGAGGCTCATGAGGACATCTGCACGTCACAGTTCACCATCACGTGTTCATATGATGATTCAGCACAGCCAGACCAGAGACACTGAGGAAGATCATCAGTGTAGTGCGGGACAGTAAACACACGTCTATACTCCAGTGTTAGTGAGCAGAGCGAGTTAAGCTGCTCTCGTCACATTAGTGAAACAGTTACAGATGAAGTTACATGTAGAGAACATATACAGTCAAACCAAACATTACTCAGACACTTGATATAACTTTTGATATTCTCTTCACTAGTGTGTTCAGGACACTATAGCTCAGTTATGTAAGTGAGGAGAGCAGAATAACTGTGACATGTTATACCCAGAAGCTCTTCATACTGTGAGTTACAGTCAGTGACATTTATAAAGATTATGGACCAGAAATGATTGGGACACTTTGAGCTGATCATGTTTTGCTGAAGTGTGTTTAATTGCTAATGCTCTTTTTACACACAGACTGAACAAAATGAAGCATTGCTTAGTGATTGGTTGAGCTAAACTGGTATTATCTAATTGTGTAGTTAAATTTAACAGCTGACAGATATTCAACATAATTCATGTGTGAGACAGTCAAACAGAAGGACGGACAAAACCAGTCAAATATCAACTGAGTTCTGCTCATATTTATTACCATTCTCTAAACCAGTGGTTCTCAATCCTGGTCCTGGGGACCCACAGCTCTGCACATTTTATGTCTTCTTTATCTGACACACCCAGTTCAGTTCATAGAGCTCTTTCCTAACGAGCTGATGATCTGAATCAGGTGTGTTAAATGAGGGAGACATACAAACTGTGCAGAGCTGTGGGTCCCCAGGACCAGGATTGAGAACCACTGCTCTAAACTATAGCGAATAAACTGATAATGTGAGAAATGTTGAAGATGTGTGAATATCCTCCTCCCAGTTCTCATTACACTTCTCATTTTCGTGTGTGTGTGTGTGTGTAGTATTCGTCAGAGGAAGAGGTCGTGGACTTGCAGACGGCCCTCACAGGCTTTCAGACGAAACAGAGGAAAGTTCTGGAGCCGGTTGATCATCAGAAGATCGAGTATGAATCGTTCCGCAAGAACTTCTACGTGGAAGTGCCGGAGCTGGCCCGGATGAGCCCCGAAGGTCTGCTCCACACACACACTCACACTGAGCAGTTTCAGCACAGCTGTTCCAGGGGATTTCTCTGAGTTACAGGGGTCATGACATGAGGAGTCAGATTTGACAAACAAGATATAATTGTACCATTAAAACATCCCACAAGTTTCAGAGCTTAAAACTTCCAAAGCATTTATGTAATCAAGCTCGAGATACAGCTCGCTTTGATATTGTGGGATCTGTGACATCACACGGGTAAATACATTTGCATATGCAGTGTAAGACATCGACCAATAGTTATAGATCACACCATAGGCCCCACCCACTGCAATAATAGGCTCCGCCCACTGGCGACACTGAATGTGAGCGTCACGTCAAAAGCAAACAGAAGTCATTATAAAGACTGACGCTGTCTACACTGATACACTGATACAGATGTGTGTTCAGATGTGTGCTCAGATTATAATGACTGACGCTGTCTACACTGATACACTGATACACTGATACAGATGACTGAGACAGATGTGTGTTCAGCTTCTGAATTACTCTTTGTGCTGGAAGAACGTGAAAGTGAAAGAGTGTTGGTCCAGTTTAAGCGGCTGGTTGGTCTCTCTGTACAGACTTCAGAAGATCCCAGCGTTAGAAACAAGTGGATGGTGTATTTGATGGCGTCCCGGATCGCGTCGCAGGATTGTGTGTGTGTTCGGGGTGTATGACTGAGGCACAGAGTAATGGAGAGTTCATAAGAAGCTTCTGTTGAGCGATGAAGCAGCGGCGGTGTTGACCTGACAGAAGCTGCGTCACAGACATCAGTAAATGCTCAGAACACTTACTCGTGTGCACTACATTTACATTTACATTTAGTCATTTAGCAGACGCCCTTATCCAAAGCGACTTACAAATTAGGACTAAGTTCAGCGAGTCATCATAAAGAGGCAAAAGCAACAACAACGCAGGAAGTGCTCAAAATACGAAGTTCTGGTATTATTCAGAGTAGCATAAGCCTGATAAGTGATGTTTCAAAGGGAAAGGATTTTTTTTTTTTTTTTTTTTTTTTTTTTTATATAAGGTTAAGTGCTCACGGAAGAGATTGGTTTTCAGCTGTTTTTTGAATGTTGTCAGGGATTCTGCATTCCGGATGAGGGTGGGGAGAGCGTTCCACCAGCATGGAACTGTAAATGAGAATGTTCTGGAAAGTGATTTTGTGGCTTTCTGTGATGGAACCACGAGACGTCGCTCGTTGACCGATCGTAGGTGTCTGGTAGGGATGTAGACTCGTAGGAGTGAGTGAAAGTAGGAGGGAGCTGAGCCTGTGATAGTTCTGTAAGCAAGCGTCAGTGCCTTGAACTTGATGCGAGCAGCTAGAGGTAGCCAGTGCAGAGAGATGAACAGAGGAGTGACGTGGGCCCTCTTGGGCTCGTTGAAGACAAGACGAGCTGACAAGACGAGCACTAGCGAGGGGCGTTTAGTGTTAGCTGTGCGGTGATGTTAGTACATCATAACATCAGCGTTTACTCAGCAAAACTGATCAAGAGGGTCACAGTGAGTGTTAAAATTATCGTTTTTCTGCATTTTTTTTTTTAAACATTACACTGTGAACCTCAGGAAACATTAAATATTAATACAAATCCATGTCATGCCCCTTTTAATAAGGAGAACGCTTTCTGAATTGATGATTTCACTGATGATAGTGTGGGGATTGCTTTTATGAAACTGTTACTACATTATAATGATGATGATGATGAGGACTCAAATGTTCGAGATCCATCAGAGCCTGCTCTACAGTGATGTTACCCATGATGCTCAGTGAGCTGATGATGCGTTTCCTCCCCCAGAGGTGAACGAGTACCGCCTGGAGCTGGAGGGTATCGTGGTGAAAGGCAAAGGGTGCCCGAAGCCCATCAAGTCGTGGGTGCAGTGTGGCATCTCCATGAAGGTGATGAACGCCCTGAAGAAGTGAGTACCAGTGCTCTCTCTCAGATGATGATGCGTTCTCTCCTGGTCTGATCACACTGACACCACTGAGATCAGAACACAGAGCTGGCCTTGACCTTTACACAGTTATTGACCTGACCTGAATCTATTAGCAGACATTTGTTCTAGTTTTAATCATAAACTCTTCATTATGTTCAGTTTCACAGAAATCAAGAGTTTAATGTGATTTCTCTTCTCCAGTAAATGCATCTTGATTTAAGAACGTTTAGATAGAAGATGAGCCAGAGACACTGAGGAAGATCATCAGTGTAGTGCGGGACAGTAAACGCACGTCTATACTCCAGTGTTAGTGAGCAGAGCGAGTTAAGCTGCTCTCGTCACATTAGTGAAACAGTTACAGATGAAGTTACATGTAGAGAACATATACAGTCAAACCAAACATTACTCAGACACTTGATATAACTTTTGATATTCTCTTCACTAGTGTGTTCAGGACACTATAGCTCAGTTATGTAAGTGAGGAGAGCAGAAAGCATAAATAAAGATTGTGGACCAGAAATGATTGGGACACTTTGAGCTGATCATGTTCTGCTGAAGTGTATTTAATTGCTAATGCTCTTTTTACACACAGACTGAACAAAATGAAGCATTGCTTGGTGATTGGTTGAGCTAAACTGGTATTATCTAATTGTGTAGTTAAATTTAACAGCTGACAGATATTCAACATAATTCATGTGTGAGACAGTCTAACAGAAGGACGGACAAAACCAGTCAAATATCAACTGAGTTCTGCTCATATTTATTACCATTCTCTAAACTATAGTGAATAAACTGATAATGTGAGAAATGTTGAAGGTGTGTGAATAAATCTTGGTTTGACTGTGTGTGTTCCCTTCGATTCATTCCCAAAGTTTTCTGTTCTTGGTCTTAAAAAGGTCTTTAAAAAATTTACCTTTAGAAACTCTGTTAGAATAAGATAAGAAATGGCATTATGCAGTGTAGCGAGTGTGTACACTCATACCTCATAACACAGGAATCATGTGACTCCTCTGTACACCCAGACACAGCTACGAGAAGCCGACCCCGATCCAGGCCCAGGCCATCCCGGCCATCATGTCGGGTCGAGACCTCATCGGCATCGCCAAGACCGGCAGCGGCAAGACCATCGCCTTCCTCCTGCCCATGTTCCGGCACATCCTGGACCAGCGGGCGCTGGGGGAGGGGGAGGGGCCCATCTGTGCGTCTCTCACACACACACACACACACTGCTCACTAGTGCTGGGCGTATACCGGCTCACACACACACACACACACACACACACACACACACTGCTCACTAGTGCTGGGTGTACACCGGCTCACACCGAAGACCAGTGTTTATCTTTGTTATGATATTCATGTTTAATATACGTGTGTATGAGCTTTAAAGGGTTCGTTCACCCACAGCTGAACTCTGTCAGTAATCACTCTTACACACAGTATTTCCTCTCAGTCAGTAGAGGTGTGGTGAATACACAGTCATACGTGAAAACATAAAATACTGTCATATACTGTGAAACCAGGATCATTTAGAGAAATACCGTAATATAAACGTTTGGTCACACAGCCCAGCACTGGTGCTAGCACTCACAGTAGTCATGTGATCTGATGCTCTTACAGGCATGTTCTTACTGTACTGTTTCTAAACCTGTCCTAACCGTAAACCCCTCTCTCTCTCACACACACACACACACACACACACACACACACACAGCGGTCATCATGACCCCCACTCGAGAGCTGGCTCTCCAGATCACCAAAGAGTGCAAGAAGTTCTCCAAGTCTCTGGGTCTGCGTGTGGTGTGTGTGTACGGCGGCACGGGCATCAGCGAGCAGGTGTGTGTTCACACTCTACACACACTACACACACACACACACACACCTGTCACTGACACACACTCTAACTCAGTGCTGTGTCCTCAGATCGCAGAGTTGAAGCGAGGAGCAGAAATCATCGTCTGCACTCCCGGCCGGATGATCGACATGTTAGGAGCCAACAGCGGTGAGTGTCATGTGACCAGCGTGAGTGTGTGTGTGAGTGTGGGTCTGGCTTCCACACATGCGAGGTAATCTGTAATATGCTTCTTCATAGGTGCTCGTCTGAGCCGGCTCCTCAGTTAATGTATGATGTGGCTCTTGTGAGTTTTACAGGTTCCCCTGGCCCTGAGACGGTACGCGTCTCCTTCCGCTGGCACACTCTTGTCTACCAGGAGTCATGTGGCCGTAGTGTTTGTTAGCCGTGTTAGCTCTGAGCTGATGCTAATGTTGCTGTGCACTACAGTGTGTTGATCTGCTGAATGTTGTGCTTCAGGTCGCGTGACGAACCTGCGCAGAGTCACGTATGTGGTGATGGACGAAGCCGACCGCATGTTCGACATGGGCTTTGAGCCGCAGGTCAGTTACTCGTGTGTGTGTGTGTGTGTGTGTGTGTGTGTGTGTGTGTGTGTGTGTGTGTGTGTGAGCCGCAGGTCAGTTACTCTGGAGCTGCTGTGTATATATACATATTAGAGCTGTCACTAACGATTATTTTGGTAATCAAAGTTTTGATATATTGTGCAGCCTTAGAAAGGTCTAATAATGCAGTTTATGGATTCATGTCAGTAATGCAGCACTTTTCTTTGCAGTATTTTTCTGGTTAATTGACGGATAAGTTGCAGTCGTCAAGGGTGTTTTAAAATGTAATTTAATCGAGGAGTCGTGACAGCCCTTATACAGTATATATATATATACTTTTTATCCAATGTACAGTTGTTTAAATTGTGTTTTAAAAATTTAACATTTAGTAAAATTTTAGTAATTTTACAGTTTAATATGTAACCGTAGACAGAGATGAGCATAAATACATGAAAATGTTATTAAAATAAAAATACAAAATTACCTCAGTTGAAATGGAAGTAAAATGCCAAATACTATGCAGAAAAAATATATTTAAATACAAATACAGTATTTAAAAAATTTTAAATACACTGAACGCATCTGCAATTGGCCATTTAGTATCAGGCTTACATCTATCTAGACTGATTCTGAATGCTGAGAATGTTTAGGTGTGTACAACTGCTCATGCTCTTGTTTTCACTTCACCTGAGACTACCAACACCAACCTGGGTTTAAGGTGTCGTCTATGCACTGTTTCTGTACTTATTTCTGGCTAGGTTACACTGCACTAAATATAAAAATCACATGTCTAACGTTTACTATTCTCAATCACAGTTTTGATACCACAAATAAACACTAATACTAGGTTAACTGAAGTAAAAAATTCTCAAGCAACTATTGAACACAAGTAAACAGCCAGTAACAAATAGAACAAAAGAAACACAATAGGACAAATAATCCCAATAGAACAAAGATACAAATTAAATGACATCTGAGTTTTTCAGGTTAGTCTATAAGTAATAAATACTACAGAAATTGAATGAGGTAATCAAATGTCAAATAAAAGTGCAGTCTTCAGTTTGAATACACACTGATATTTATTAAAGCTACAGAAGTTATTCACTCAAGAGCAGTGAGTGAATTTCTCTTTGTCTGAAATACAGAAATACTAAACTTAAATGTATTTAAATATAAATTACATTCGATTTTTTACAAAGGCTTTACTATACAAAACAGAATTTTGTATTTCAGATAGTATTTTAATGACACGTTTCAGCAATACTTCCGCTCATATGGTGTTCATTTTATGTGAATAGGTCTTAAAAAGTCTTAAATTAGATTTTAAAAACCCTGCAGATACCCAGCCCTAGCGCTTCTGTGTCCTAACACCCCAGAGTGCTTTGCTCTATATGACCACGAGTGTGTTCTGCTGTGCAGTGTCAGTCATGCGTACAGGGCCTGAGATGACGGGTGGATCAGTGATGTGGATGTGTGGTGTTTCAGGTGATGCGTATCGTGGATAACGTGAGGCCGGACCGCCAGACCGTGATGTTCTCCGCCACGTTCCCGCGCTCGATGGAGGCGCTGGCGCGCAGGATCCTGTCCAAGCCCATCGAGGTGCAGGTGGGCGGCAGGAGCGTGGTGTGCTCGGACGTCGAGCAGCACGTGGTGAGTCCTGCGTTACACTAGCTGGGAGTTAGTGTATAAATTATCCTATGGTGCAGTAGAGCCAGGAGTGACAGCATCTGTGTGTGTGTGTGTGTCCGTGATAAACTCAGGCTGTGTGTTTGACAGATCGTCATCGAGGAGGAGAAGAAGTTCCTGAAGCTTCTGGAGATTCTGGGTCACTATCAGGAGAAGGGCTCGGTCATCATCTTCGTGGACAAGCAGGAGCACGCCGACGGCCTCCTGAAGGACCTGATGAAGGCCTCGTACCCCTGCATGTCCCTGCACGGAGGTCAGAGGTCATCCCTCACATACACCCTTACATGCTGCCAGATAATCCATTAGTCATCGCATTGACGGCTCGATCGCACTGAAAAGCCTTCATGTAAAACACCTTAATCGAGCCGACTGAGCTCGATCCCAATGACATCTCGATCCGAGTGTAAGGGGTGTTTATTCCTTTTCTAATCCGATCGAGAGAACATGTGAACACTTGATCAGATTGATGAAACTAAAAGGACTGCACATGTGCAATGACGTAGAAATATCACTTCTGCGTTCATGTAAACACTACGTTCAGATTCATCAATCGGGATGAATTCAGTCCGACTGAAACAAAAGTTGTGCATGTAAACGCAGTTCACTACAGTATTCACTCATCTTTGTTCAAATTAGTTCATAAAAATACAACTGTTCCTTCTTAGTTCATCAACTAATGGAACATTATTGTAAAGTGTTACCATTTCGTCAGTGATATCAAAACCATCTCTATAGTTGAGTGATGTTACTGAGAACAGCATGCTGGGATGAGTTGAGAGAGCGAGGCATTATTGCAGTGGCTATTCCCTATTGCGTTCCCTTTACCTCTGTACAGATACAGCGTTGTCAAGATGGTTCTAGTTCACGTTGAAACGCGGAAGCGGGAAAAAAAATGCTGTATTTTTAAGGCCAGACAAGTAATTTGTTGATGTCAATTTGTAAAGAAAGACACACGCCTGCGCACATATATCTTCAAACGCGTACACCAATAGACTCAACACGTGATACGCATGTGCGCGCCATCAGCGTTTCCACAGATTTGTGTGTTTGAAGTTTGCGCAGAGATGATAAAGTTTTGCAAAAAATTTTAATGCTTGCACCATGGACCGTATTTCAGGGTTAGCGTTCTCGAGCACCAAACACTGTTGTGCTGATGAACAGGCATCGTGTTAGCGGCCCCTAAGTTAATAACTAATGATCTTTACAACGGAAGTGAATCAATCAAACTAACTTTATCTGGACAATAACTTTATTCTAGATCTGCTGTAAAGCCTAAACACTCTCTGTTACTGTAATCTCCTATTATCACTGTAAAGCTGCTGTGAAACAGTGTATATTGTTAAAGCGCTGTATAAATGAAGGAGACTTGCCTTGACTGTGTGGTTACCCAGGCATTGACCAGTACGACAGGGACAGCATCATCAACGACTTCAAGAACGGGGCGTGTCGTCTGCTGGTGGCCACCTCAGTCGCCGCTCGAGGCCTCGACGTCAAGCACCTCATCCTGGTGGTCAACTACAACTGCCCCAACCACTACGAGGACTACGTGCACCGCGCCGGCCGCACCGGGAGAGCCGGCAACAAGGTGAGCGCCAGCGGCTCCGCACAGGCGTGAGCGTGTGGCTGACGCGTGCCTGACGCGTGTGTGTCTCTGTTGCAGGGTTACGCGTACACCTTCATCACTGCAGACCAGGTGCGGTACTCTGGAGATATCCTGAAAGCCCTGGAGCTGTCGTCGACACCCGTGCCTCCCGAGCTCGAGCAGCTGTGGACCGGCTTCAAGGAGCAGCAGAAGGCTGTGAGAGACCCTCTTTTCTCACACACACACACACACACACACACACACACTAGATATTATACATACTCTCCCCAGACGGTTCATCACACTCTGTCATGTGATTAATGTTTACAATTACATGATGTGCCTTTTAATTGATCAAATAAATCGCACATCAATAGCTGAGGAATCGCCCCACAAAACATCATTTATAGTCATTATTGTGTTAGATCAGACATTACAAAAAGTAGCTATAGAAAGACATATTTTGATTCAACATGGAATTTATCTCAAACTCTTAAGGCTTTGTTCAGAAGCTGGCTGACTGCAGCTCAGAGGTGCATGAGTATGAATTAAGAATGAAATGATACTCTAAATATGAAACTAACACCAGTAGGTGTCAGCACTGTCGAGTCACTGATTCATTCACACAGCTGATTCATTCAGGAACAAAGTTGTATAATACTGTTGTATAAAATCAATTTCACATTTGCAGTCATGCTGATATTTGTGAAAAAGCGGCACTGTTGCTCATGTGATATTGTTAAACTATATAATATGATATAAGCATAAGACAAGAACTCATTAATGGGCATTTCTGGTGGCATTGCAACGGCTTTCTAATAGTAGTTGAATCATGTGCGTAACTAAACTGCATGAATGTAAGATGACGTACAGGTCTGGGCGGCGCGAGCGTGTTTAATGTGTTCATCATTTTAACACGTTATTTACTCCGTAATTAATCACACCAAATCAACACGTTACATCGACAGCCCTAATCACTGTACATGAAGACGTCTCACTCTGTATTACACATGTTCTGAAATGTTATATTAAATGCAATATATCTCATTAAATACACACTAATCTGCAAACATTTCCCGAACATAAAAAAGTCTTGTTTGATTTGTTGATGTAAAGGATTTTCCAGAGGGTATTTATTTCTATTTTTATCACTCCGTAAACTAGAAATACTGTAAACAGACAAACACACTTTCACCATGTTTTCAGGAGTAAGCTATTTAAATGATATCTGAACAAACCATCAGAATATAGATATGAATAAAGCTGTGTGTGTGAAGCTGCTGATGTGGAGATTTCTGACTCAGACTCTCGTCTGGACAGATCTACAGACACAGAGATCAAGTGCAGTAACAGAAACTCTTAAGTGTGTTTTAGATGTTTATAAGGTGTAGTTATACATGAAGGCACTGGGTTATGGTTTGGTGTAGGGTCAGTTGCATGTAATTATGCATAATTTACTGTTATTACTATGGTAAGTTAATGTAATGTGTAACAAGGACACTGTAAAAATGAATGTTTTCATTCCACTAGTCTAAACCAGACCAGTTATAGAAGCAAAACATCCTAAAAACAGAGAGAGCTCTGGCTGTGCCTGTAGTGTCTGCGGTCGTTCTCGTGTGTGTGTGGTGTGTGCGGTCAGTCACGTGTGTGTGTGTGTTTCCGCAGGAGGGCAAGAGCATCAGGAGCAGCAGTGGCTTCTCCGGGAAGGGCTTCAAGTTCGACGAGACGGAGCACGCGCTGGCCAACGAGAGGAAGAAGCTGCAGAAAGCTGCGCTCGGCCTTCACGACTCTGATGATGACGACGCGGCTCTCGACGTGAGTCACACACACACACACACACACACACACACACACACACACACACACACACACACACTCTCAGTGTTCAGGGCCTGACTCCTGCTGTGTGTGTCCTCAGATCGACGAGCAGATCGAGAGCATGTTTAACTCTAAGAAGCGAGTGAAGGACTTCTCGGCCCCGGGGTCCTCAGGGGCTCCGGCTGTGGGGGTGAGCGGGTCTGTGAGCTCGGTGTCGGGCCCCAGCGCTCCCTCCGCCGGGAACATCCAGAAGCTGGAGATGGCCAAGAAGCTGGCGCTAAGGATACAGGTGCAGAAGAACCTGGGCGCCGAGGCACAGGTGAGACACACACACACATCAGAAAAAGGGCTTGTGTGGGGGCGGAGCATGTGCATCACGAAAATATTCGAAGACAGTTACAAAAATTAATGTTGACACAAAAAGAATACAGCTACATCATGATGCATCAACGTCATGGAGAAAGAAACTCCTAACAGCAAAAGCTGCTTGAGGTAAAGCTGAAGTGTAAATGATCTCCAGTAAACTGAAGCCCGTTCTATGACACATCCTGCGAGATTAATAATCAGATCTCATAGATGCAGAACATAAACGTAACATTACAACTGCATCTGCACAAGAGGACGCGAATGCGCTAGTTTTCTATGGTCTCTGTTGGAAAGGGGAACTCTGGATGATCTTCTCGTATTCGTGACACTGAACTGTGTGTGTGTGTGTGTGTGTGGCCTCAGGACGTGATGCAGCAGGCCACGAACGCTATCCTGCGCGGCGGGACGATGATCGCGCCCTCGGTCTCCGCTAAGACCATCGCGGAGCAGCAGGCGGAGAAGATCAACGCTAAACTCAACTACACGCCAGTGGAGAAGCTGGAGGAGGAGCGGCAGGCCAACGACAACAGCGAGACCGTCAAGAGATACGAGGAGGAGCTGGAGATCAACGACTTCCCTCAGGTGACGTCACACTACAGTACACACTACAGTACACACATTCTCCGGTCCCAGGCCTTTCAAACGGCATCGGAATAATAAACTGTGCAGTGTAGAGTCAAAAATCTAGATTTTTCAAGACGTATCGCTTCCAATACTCGTTTCCCGCAGAGAGTTGACACAAACCCGCATCCCTTTACTCACTCGTCTCGTGCTCAAGGTGAATACTGTTGGTGTTTCAGGGCTTGGATGTCGGCGTGGGATTGCGCATAATTTTACTCATTCCTGCAGATTTGATGTGCACACGTAAAGCCCCTCTCAGTACTGAATTGTAGGGCTGTAACAATACACAAAACCCACGATTCGGTTCGTATTACGATTTTTGACCCATGATTTGATACAAACCGCGATTTATTTGAGGAAAGGAAATTTGAGGTTTATTTGAGGTTGAGGAAAAAAAGATATTTTTATTAAATAACATTTGAAAAACCTCTATACTGACCAACAAAGAACAATATTAAGTATTGAGCGGTGGTGACGCGTTCATGTAACATGTAAGGGACCTAAAGAAAGCAGTCACAAAGAACCGGCAAAAGTAATGATTATGAATGTCAAATATAGAAAGGAGACATTTCAATTGTTTATTAATAAACAAGTGTTTTCTGTGTCAGTGTCGGCTGCAAAGATGAAGTTGACGATGCTGACTCGCGATCTTCGCAGTAGTGAACGCGCCTGAGAGAAATGCACATTTCATACGGATGACATAAGCAGAGAACAGTCTGTTTCCTTTCGTTTTGAATTGTTCTGTTTAAAAGTAGACATTTCAAGCTTTCTATATATGTGTCAGGCCTGTGAGGCAAGTTGCTTATACACTGAGTTTCGGTTCATTTATGAGACGAGCTCCAGTTCACGCGCCGGCGCCTCCGTGTCCTGATTATATTGCCTGCTGTATTTACTTATTTATTAAATCCAGGCAATTGGTTGATGAAACATTGATTAAAATTAAGATACAATTAATACAAAACGAAATTCACTTTAAAGAAAGGCTTTCTACAAAAACAAACTTAATGTAGTGGTCAAAATCATGTCTGACCCACTCGATATACTGCGCATCTTATGATCTTACTCATGCTTTTCACTTTTCATATAATCAACATAGATGAAATAAAAAAAAGGCTACAACACTCATATAGCCTACAGTACAGAGACATTTAATGTTGGAGCGGGATTTAAGCGAATGCCGTCTCACCGGTGAACATGTCGGGGGAGACGATTTTCAAACAATCATCGAATATTATTGTACCTGATAGGCCTATGCCAATCCTTAATATTTGGTGTTTAAAATGCGTATTTGAGGTCTCTGTGAAGGTTTGCCGCTTTCAGAACGCTCACGTCCGTAACATTGTTTCTTCCTCATAAATGCGAACATGAAAAATAAAATAAAAGGAATATATTATGTTCTGTGGAGGCCGACCCTTCTTCATCCGGTGAGGAGTATTACTTTTGGTTTGCACAGTGTAATTCATAGAATGACAAAAAAATATTTTGCCACCTAAAAGTTAAAGATTTTTTGTGTCACGTCCGTAACATGATTTCCCTCATATTAAATAGAAAACGCATGTGTAGACTTATATTTTTCTAATGTCTTGACTCCTTTATTAAGGGAGTATGGATATATAAACAGACGTTTCAATATATTGGTTTTAAATGCATTTTCTTGAGAATTTATATTTCAAGTTTTGACTGCAAATGTTACGTCCATAACGCTGGAACTGCCCAATAGTAATGTAAAGATGTGGTAGCATTGGATCTGGACAGGAAGGGTGACTCTGGGAGTGGAAGTGGTGTGTGGCGATTTCTGTTTCATATCGCGTATCGTTACAGCCCTACTAAACTGAGCTCTTTTTCGCTGCTTATTGCAATTAAACAGTCAAATACAAACAAAAAATTGTCAAAATGCCGATGTTTTGCACAGCCAGTTTTGTTTTCAGTGAAGGCGAACAGTTGAGGAAGAAAACGCCCGTGTATCAGTGTAATGATCTGTGCTTCAGGTCTTAAAGGGACAGCAGCCTAATAACCCTGCTGACACATGATATAATAGTAAAGTCCCCCTGTGGTGAAAATCCAGCTTTTAATGTTGTTTATGTGTCTATGTGGTGTGTTTAATCTGCTTTAAGACAAACCATGTGTAAATTCATAAGTCGACAGCATTGCTGAGTATTTCCTCCTTAAAACTGCAGTGAACCAAAGACAGTCTCAAAACACGCTTTGAAATTGCTGGTGTTTCTGATGTCACAAACTACCTTGTAACCAATCAGATCAACGTGTGATCGTCAACCAGTGGATCTCTGAGCTGCTCTGTGCCTGATTCGTGTGTGTGTGTGTGTGTGTGTGTGTGTGTGTGTGTGTGTGTGTGTGTGTTAAACACTGATCTCTGTCTCCACAGACGGCGCGGTGGAAGGTCACGTGACTGTAGTGTGTGTGTGTGTGTGTTAAACACTGATCTCTGTCTCCACAGACGGCGCGGTGGAAGGTCACGTGTGTGTGTGTGTGTGTGTGTGTGTGTGTGTGTGTGTGTGTTAAACACTGATCTCTGTCTCCACAGACGGCGCGGTGGAAGGTCACGTGTGTGTGTGTGTGTGTGTGTTAAACACTGATCTCTGTCTCCACAGACGGCGCGGTGGAAGGTCACGTGTGTGTGTGTGTGTGTGTGTTAAACACTGATCTCTGTCTCCACAGACGGCGCGGTGGAAGGTCACGTGTGTGTGTGTGTGTGTGTGTTAAACACTGATCTCTGTCTCCACAGACGGCGCGGTGGAAGGTCACGTGTGTGTGTGTGTGTGTGTGTGTGTGTGTGTGTGTGTTAAACACTGATCTCTGTCTCCACAGACGGCGCGGTGGAAGGTCACGTGACTGTAGTGTGTGTGTGTGTGTGTGTGTGTGTTAAACACTGATCTCTGTCTCCACAGACGGCGCGGTGGAAGGTCACGTGTGTGTGTGTGTGTGTGTGTGTGTTAAACACTGATCTCTGTCTCCACAGACGGCGCGGTGGAAGGTCACGTGTGTGTGTGTGTGTGTGTGTGTGTGTGTGTGTGTGTTAAACACTGATCTCTGTCTCCACAGACGGCGCGGTGGAAGGTCACGTGTGTGTGTGTGTGTGTGTGTGTGTGTGTTAAACACTGATCTCTGTCTCCACAGACGGCGCGGTGGAAGGTCACGTGACTGTAGTGTGTGTGTGTGTGTGTGTGTTAAACACTGATCTCTGTCTCCACAGACGGCGCGGTGGAAGGTCACGTGTGTGTGTGTGTGTGTGTGTGTGTGTGTTAAACACTGATCTCTGTCTCCACAGACGGCGCGGTGGAAGGTCACGTGACTGTAGTGTGTGTGTGTGTGTGTGTGTTAAACACTGATCTCTGTCTCCACAGACGGCCCGGTGGAAGGTCACGTGACTGTAGTGTGTGTGTGTGTGTGTGTGTTAAACACTGATCTCTGTCTCCACAGACGGCGCGGTGGAAGGTCACGTGTGTGTGTGTGTGTGTGTGTGTGTGTGTGTGTTAAACACTGATCTCTGTCTCCACAGACGGCCCGGTGGAAGGTCACGTCGAAGGAAGCGCTCCAGCGAATCGGAGAGTACTCAGAGGCCGCCATCACCATACGAGGAACATACTTCCCCCCGGGCAAAGAGCCCAAAGAGGGCGAGCGCAAGATCTACCTGGCCATCGAGAGTACGTGCCACTTCACACACACCTGAGCGTTCTGCTGACGAGTGACTAAACCTGTGTGTGTGTGTTTACAGGTGCGAACGAGCTGGCCGTGCAGAAGGCCAAAGCAGAGATCACACGCCTCATCAAGGAGGAGCTCATACGCCTGGTACATCCTTCACTTACACACAACTTACACAGAGGTTACACAGAAGTTACACACAAGTTACACATGATCCATAGAGGACACACATGTCTGTCCACACACGGTCATAGAGATGTGAAGCTTAGAGCACAGACTGAGGTTTGCTCTCATTTTAAAGACCAGTGAGTGAGTGAGTGAGTGAGTGAGTGAGTGAGTGAGTGAGTGAGTGAGTGAGTGAGTGAGTGAGTGAGTGAGTGAGTGAGTGAGTGAGTGAGTGAGTGAGTGAGTGAGTGAGTGAGTGAGTGAGTGAGTGAGTGAGTGAGTGAGTGAGTGAGTGAGTGAGTGAGTGAGTGAGTGAGTGAGTGAGTGAGTGAGTGAGTGAGTGAGTGAGTGAGTGAGTGAGTGTGAAACTCACTGGGACAGCACTGGGTTTGGCACTTACAGGAGAGTTTCACTCTCAAATATTACAAGCACACACACAATTTATTATTACACACATACAAACCACACACACACTTATCACTGCATGATTTCTCCAGTTGGCTTTATAATACACAGAAGCAGAAAACAGGAATAAAGCGAGTGTTTGCTTTATAGGCCAAACCTGAGAGAACGGCACATCTGGTCAAACGTGAAGCCTTGCCAACAGAAGGAAAGCCTAGTAACAGAGACGCATCATTATATAGTGAGAGGCGCTGGGATTAAACATTGCAGTTTCAATGGGGACATTTTTTTGTCTTTTAAGAATTTTTTTTTCTAGTGCAAAATATATTTATTAAAGGAAATGTGGGTAAAATAGTAAAAGTACACACCTGTGCCAATATTAGTGCAGCTGGCATTAACACACGCAGAATTATCACAAAAACTATAACCACTGAGGCTCTTCATACGCCACATCTGTACAGTAATATTAATAACTGATCATGTGGAGTGTGTTCACTGACTGTACGTCTGTCTGTCTCTTCCAGCAAAACTCCTACCAGCCGACCAGCAAAGGCCGGTACAAGGTTCTGTAGAGCGGACCAGCGCCGGCTTTCTTATTCCCACAATGCTTTTGTTTTGTCAGCTGATCAAACACTCTGGATCTCTGGAAGTTTTTACCCAGTGTTTGCATCAATGCTCACCTTGAATATTTTAGAAAACTCCCGTGTAATTGTGAACTTAATTTGGAAATAAAGTGTTTTTTTTTCTTGTGTATTTCTTTGTTCCATTCCAGTTTGTTCTGTCAGGATTGCACTTCTCCATCTGTGGTCTGCAGAACGAGAGAGAGTTTTCTGTTAGATAAGATCACGATTTTAGGGTTAACCTCATGCATCTCTCCCAATTCTGTCATATGGCCGTAATATTGAGTGTTAGGCGATAAGAAGAATAACAGTGTTTCAGAGAAAATAGCTAGTTACTGAAGACATGATTGTGTCGAGTATAATCTCCAAAAGAAGTATTATTTACCAGGATACTTCTAAGTTAGCAAATTCATGTACCATGGTATTTTTATGAGGATGGTGGTGGTTTGCTATTGGCTGATCTCATGTGAGTGACAGGTTATTGCCCCGCCCTCGTCACAGAAGAGAAGCTGCAAGAGGACCTTATTCTGATTCAACATAATTAACACAATAATGATGTGCACGGCTTGATTGGTTGTTCAAGGATTGACACCTGTCAATCAAAACGAATGCTCTATTCAAAGCCCGTAACGATGCTCGGTCCAGTAAGTCATGAGCGACTCTGATTGGTCGATCCTGATCAGCGTTGAGTAAAGTACCGTGTACCACGTGTCTCCCGTTCCTGTTCGAGCATCTGAATAATGACAGACTCTTATAAGCGCTGACGTGAAAACACACAGCGAAGACTTTAAACAGATTCAGCTTTATTATCTCCATCGAGCTGAAGAAGTAAACTCGATGCCGCTCCATCCACTGCGCGATGCACTCAGTGCGCATGCGCGTGTTCCTTCTGATTTCTTAATATTTAATATCAATGGCTGACGCTCGTTTCTAAAGCATCTCTTAAAATTAGGAGGAGAGCTTTGACACGTTATCTGAACACCAAGGTGAACGTCAATCTCTTTGATTTTATTCGCTGGGCTTCGATCCTAATCAGTCAAAATTCACCCAAAATGGGACAGAAATGTCACATTTAACCCTTTCCGTTCCGCTGTCGACATTAAAGCGAGGTACAGTCATTCATCTCTTTACAAACAAATGATGTTTCTGTAAGTTTGCATGAACTGAAATTTGTATTTCATCAGATCAAATGTATCTTTGACTTTGTCTCTGTTATTAGTAATATAGAGGACAACAATGGAGGCTTTGTCATGTGTGCAGATAACAGCTGTGTGCATTTATAATGTAATATGTCACATTTAAAGCTATGCATGATCTGTCTTTATTAACTATTATAAAACAGAATTTATGCATTAATCCATTCACACAGATGTTTTGAGTTCTGTTGTTGTAAAGAGTTTAAAGCAAACACTTCAAGACCCCATGAAATCAACATGAGTCAATGTCTGTGAGCTATGACCATTTAACCATTTACTTTAAGCAGTCATGCATTTATATCATGCATTTATATCAATGAGAAACAAACAGACATATTATGAAATGTGCCTTCTAGGAAAATAGATTATAAAGGTCCGTTCACACCAAGAATGATAACGATAACAATACCTATTACGTTTTCATAATCGTCCACACCACTATAACGACAACGGCACAGAATAATAATATCGTTGGAGTCACATTCAGAATCATTTTTCTTCCAGCTGATAAATGATAAAATCATTGACAGCCAATCAGAATCCATCCTGCTTTAAAGAGCTTGAGCATTTAAAGGGGACACATCATGAAAAACACAGACTTTTTCTGTGTTTAAGTGCCATAATCAAGTCCCCGGTGCTTCTACCAACACAGAAAACATGAAGCTTGTGTAAAGGCTCCACCCTCTTCTGAATGGAGGCGGAGCTAAAGCTCATTTGCATTTAAAGGGACACACGCACAAACGGTGCAGGGGCATTTGACAAGCTATAATAAATGATCTGTGGGGATTTTGAGCTGAAATCTCACAGACACATTCTAGGGACACCATAGATTTATATTATATCTGGTGAAAAGGGCCATAATATGTCACCTTTAAAGCGATAGACAACAAAACTGAGAATAAACAGAACGATATAATCTGTTAACGTTAAAGATCTTGCTGTGAATGGGCCTTAAGAAACATTGACGACTCATTTCGCACTCTTTAAAATTCTGTCCAATCAAATGAGAGGGTCCGTCCCACTCCTTCGATATGCCCCCTAGTCTTTTTAGCCACACAAAATAAGACTCAAAGCCTCTGTCACACACATATGTCCCGTCTGTCAACAGAAGATGATGCGTCAGGTGTCCAGCAGCAGCGAATACTGCGTCGACGGACGGTCCTCGTGTTTAGCGGAGGACGGGAGGCTCTCGCCGAGCCACTTTGATTTGTGCCCCACCAAGTTTTACCAGTCTTCCCCGCCTCAGCGCTCTCGGCAGATGTGCTTCGCGTACCTGCCTCCGCCGCCGGTCCTCAAGTCCCCCTCGTGCCGCGAGGAGCCACGGCTGCCGCAGGGGCCCGCCGGACCTCAGGGAAACCACAGAAGCGGGGACTCTAAAAAGAAGGGAGCGTCTGGGAGGTCTGGGAAACGCGGCCGGCCGGCGGGAACCACCAAATCCGCTGGTTACAGAACCAGCACGGGCAGACCGCTGGGCACCACTAAAGCCGCTGGGTTTAAGACCAGTCCAGGCCGGCCCCTGGGCACCACCAAGGCCGCGGGCTATAAGGTGAGTCCGGGCCGGCCGCCCGGCAGCATCAAGAGCCCGTCTCGGCTGGGTAAGCTAAGCTACGGTTCCTGCAGCGGAGCGGCGTTCCCCTACAGCATCATGCACAGACCCGACGCTACGCTGAAGGAGGAAGCGGCTAAAGAGTAAAGTCAACCTTTCCTTCTTTACTTTAATGCATCCTCATCCCACACACAAATAGTAATCGGTTCTGCCTTGTGTATTACGCAAAATGTAATAAGTAATAAGCCTAAAGAGAGTATCATAGCAGTATTCAGATCGCAGGAGTCTGTAGTGTGAGTATTGAGTGTCACAGTGCGATCCACTGGTTAAGTCGTGATGTAAAGAATACTGTTTTCGGGTCCAAGCCTCGACTCGATTCAAGTGAGAATACTATCTCAAGCCCTGAGGCACTCCAGTAGCTAGATGATAACAGTGATGGGAAAAAACATGTTTCTGAATGACAGACACTAGTGATGACATGTAGATGGAGAAGAGAAGCGGTCCCAGCACTGAGCCCTGAGGCACTCCAGTAGCTAGATGATAACAGTGATGGGAAAAAACATGTTTCTGAATGACAGACACTAGTGATGACATGTAGATGGAGAAGAGAAGTGGTCCCAGCACTGAGCCCTGAGGCACTCCAGTAACTAGATGATAACAGTGATGGGAAAAAACATGTTTCTGAATGACAGACACTAGTGATGACATGTAGATGGAGAAGAGAAGCGGTCCCAACACTGAGCCCTGAGGCACTCCAGTAGCTAGATGATAACAGTGATGGGAAAAAACATGTTTCTGAATGACAGACACTAGTGATGACATGTAGATGGAGAAGAGAAGCGGTCCCAGCACTGAGCCCTGAGGCACTCCAGTAGCTAGATGATAACAGTGATGGGAAAAAACATGTTTCTGAATGACAGACACTAGTGATGACATGTAGATGGAGAAGAGGGGCGGTCCCAGCACTGAGCCCTGAGGCACTTCAGTAGCTAGATGATAACAGTAATGGGAAAAAACATGTTTCTGAATGACAGACACTAGTGATGATATGTAGATGGAGAAGAGAAGTGGTCCCAGCACTGAGCCCTGAGGCACTCCAGTAGCTAGATGATAACAGTAATGGGAAAAAACATGTTTCTGAATGACAGACACTAGTGATGACCTGTAGATGGAGAAGAGAAGCGGTCCCAGCACTGAGCCCTGAGGCACTCCAGTAGCTAGATGATAACAGTGATGGGAAAAAACATGTTTCTGAATGACAGACACTAGTGATGACATGTAGACGGAGAAGAGAAGTGGTCCCAGCACTGAGCCCTGAGGCACTCCAGTAGCTAGATGATAACAGTGATGGGAAAAAATATGTTTCTGAATGACAGATCCTAGTGATGACATGTAGATGGAGAAGAGAAGCGGTCCCAGCACTGAGCCCTGAGGCACTCCAGTAGCTAGATGATAACAGTGATGGGAAAAAACATGTTTCTGAATGACAGACACTAGTGATGACATGTAGATGGAGAAGAGAAGCGGTCCCAACACTGAGCCCTGAGGCACTCCAGTAGCTAGATGATAACAGTGATGGGAAAAAACATGTTTCTGAATGACAGACACTAGTGATGACATGTAGATGGAGAAGAGAAGCGGTCCCAGCACTGAGCCCTGAGGCACTCCAGTAGCTAGATGATAACAGTGATGGGAAAAAACATGTTTCTGAATGACAGACACTAGTGATGACATGTAGATGGAGAAGAGAAGTGGTCCCAGCACTGAGCCCTGAGGCACTCCAGTAGCTAGATGATAACAGTGATGGGAAAAAATATGTTTCTGAATGACAGATCCTAGTGATGACATGTAGATGGAGAAGAGAAGCGGTCCCAGCACTGAGCCCTGAGGCACTCCAGTAGCTAGATGATAACAGTGATGGGAAAAAACATGTTTCTGAATGACAGACACTAGTGATGACATGTAGATGGAGAAGAGAAGCGGTCCCAGCACTGAGCCCTGAGGCACTCCAGTAGCTAGATGATAACAGTGATGGGAAAAAACATGTTTCTGAATGACAGATCCTAGTGATGACATGTAGATGGAGAAGAGAAGCGGTCCCAGCACTGAGCCCTGAGGCACTCCAGTAGCTAGATGATAACAGTAATGGGAAAAAACATGTTTCTGAATGACAGATCCTAATGATGACATGTAGATGGAGAAGAGAAGCGGTCCCAGCACTGAGCCTTGAGGCACTCCAGTAGCTAGATGATAACAGTAATGGGAAAAAACATGTTTCTGAATGACAGACACTAGTGATGACATGTAGATGGAGAAGAGAAGCGGTCCCAACACTGAGCCCTGAGGCACTCCAGTAGCTAGATGATAACAGTGATGGGAAAAAACATGTTTCTGAATGACAGACACTAGTGATGACATGTAGATGGAGAAGAGAAGCGGTTCCAGCACTGAGCCCTGAGGCACTCCAGTAGCTTGATGATAACAGTGATGGGAAAAAACATGTTTCTGAATGACAGACACTAGTGATGACATGTAGATGGAGAAGAGAAGCGATCCCAGCACTAAGCCCTGAGGCACTCCAGTAGCTAGATGATAACAGTGATGGGAAAAAACATGTTTCTGACTGACAGACACTAGTGATGACATATAGATGGATAAGAGAAGTGGTCCCAGCACTGAGCCCTGAGGCACTCCAGTAGCTAGATGATAACAGTGATGGGAAAAAGCATGTTTCTGAATGACAGACACTAGTGATGACATGTAGATGGAGAAGAGAAGCGGTCCCAGCACTGAGCCCTGAGGCACTCCAGTAGCTAGATGATAACAGTGATGGGAAAAAGCATGTTTCTGAATGACAGATCCTAGTGATGACATGTAGATGGAGAAGAGAAGCGGTCCCAGCACTGAGCCCTGAGGCACTCCAGTAGCTAGATGATAACAGTGATGGGAAAAAACATGTTTCTGAATGACAGACACTAGTGATGACATGTAGATGGAGAAGAGAAGCGGTCCCAGCACTGAGCCCTGAGGCACTCCAGTAGCTAGATGATAACAGTGATGGGAAAAAACATGTTTCTGAATGACAGACACTAGTGATGATATGTAGATGGAGAAGAGAAGTGGTCCCAGCACTGAGCCCTGAGGCACTCCAGTAGCTAGATGATAACAGTAATGGGAAAAAACATGTTTCTGAATGACAGACACTAGTGATGACCTGTAGATGGAGAAGAGAAGCGGTCCCAGCACTGAGCCCTGAGGCACTCCAGTAGCTAGATGATAACAGTGATGGGAAAAAATATGTTTCTGAATGACAGACACTAGTGATGACATGTAGACGGAGAAGAGAAGCGGTCCCAGCACTGAGCCCTGAGGCACTCCAGTAGCTAGATGATAACAGTGATGGGAAAAAACATGTTTCTGAATGACAGACACTAGTGATGACATGTAGACGGAGAAGAGAAGCGGTCCCAGCACTGAGCCCTGAGGCACTCCAGTAGCTAGATGATAACAGTGATGGGAAAAAATATGTTTCTGAATGACAGATCCTAGTGATGACATGTAGATGGAGAAGAGAAGCGGTCCCAGCACTGAGCCCTGAGGCACTCCAGTAGCTAGATGATAACAGTGATGGGAAAAAACATGTTTCTGAATGACAGACACTAGTGATGACATGTAGATGGAGAAGAGAAGCGGTCCCAACACTGAGCCCTGAGGCACTCCAGTAGCTAGATGATAACAGTGATGGGAAAAAACATGTTTCTGAATGACAGACACTAGTGATGACATGTAGATGGAGAAGAGAAGCGGTCCCAGCACTTAGCCCTGAGGCACTCCAGTAGCTAGATGATAACAGTGATGGGAAAAAACATGTTTCTGAATGACAGACACTAGTGATGACATGTAGATGGAGAAGAGAAGTGGTCCCAGCACTGAGCCCTGAGGCACTCCAGTAGCTAGATGATAACAGTGATGGGAAAAAACATGTTTCTGAATGACAGACACTAGTGATGACATGTAGATGGAGAAGAGAAGCGGTCCCAGCACTGAGCCCTGAGGCACTCCAGTAGCTAGATGATAACAGTGATGGGAAAAAACATGTTTCTGAATGACAGATCCTAGTGATGACATGTAGATGGAGAAGAGAAGCGGTCCCAGCACTGAGCCCTGAGGCACTCCAGTAGCTAGATGATAACAGTAATGGGAAAAAACATGTTTCTGAATGACAGATCCTAATGATGACATGTAGATGGAGAAGAGAAGCGGTCCCAGCACTGAGCCTTGAGGCACTCCAGTAGCTAGATGATAACAGTAATGGGAAAAAACATGTTTCTGAATGACAGACACTAGTGATGACATGTAGATGGAGAAGAGAAGCGGTCCCAACACTGAGCCCTGAGGCACTCCAGTAGCTAGATGATAACAGTGATGGGAAAAAACATGTTTCTGAATGACAGACACTAGTGATGACATGTAGATGGAGAAGAGAAGCGGTCCCAGCACTGAGCCCTGAGGCACTCCAGTAGCTTGATGATAACAGTGATGGGAAAAAACATGTTTCTGAATGACAGACACTAGTGATGACATGTAGATGGAGAAGAGAAGCGATCCCAGCACTAAGCCCTGAGGCACTCCAGTAGCTAGATGATAACAGTGATGGGAAAAAGCATGTTTCTGAATGACAGATCCTAGTGATGACATGTAGATGGAGAAGAGAAGCGGTCCCAGCACTGAGCCCTGAGGCACTCCAGTAGCTAAATGATAACAGTGATGGGAAAAAACATGTTTCTGAATGACAGACACTAGTGATGACATGTAGATGGAGAAGAGAAGTGGTCCCAGCACTGAGCCCCGAGGCACTCCAGTAGCTAGATGATAACAGTGATGGGAAAAAACATGTTTCTGAATGACAGACACTAGTGATGACATGTAGATGGAGAAGAGAAGCGGTCCCAACACTGAGCCCTGAGGCACTCCAGTAGCTAGATGATAACAGTGATGGGAAAAAACATGTTTCTGAATGACAGACACTAGTGATGACATGTAGATGGAGAAGAGAAGTGGTCCCAGCACTGAGCCCTGAGGCACTCCAGTAGCTAGATGATAACAGTGATGGGAAAAAACATGTTTCTGAATGACAGACACTAGTGATGACATGTAGACGGAGAAGAGAAGTGGTCCCAGCACTGAGCCCTGAGGCACTCCAGTAGCTAGATGATAACAGTGATGGGAAAAAACATGTTTCTGAATGACAGACACTAGTGATGACATGTAGATGGAGAAGAGAAGCGGTCCCAGCACTGAGCCCTGAGGCACTCCAGTAACTAGATGATAACAGTGATGGGAAAAAACATGTTTCTGAATGACAGATCCTAGTGATGACATGTAGATGGAGAAGAGAAGCGGTCCCAACACTGAGCCCTGAGGCACTCCAGTAGCTAGATGATAACAGTGATGGGAAAAAACATGTTTCTGAATGACAGACACTAGTGATGACATGTAGATGGAGAAGAGAAGTGGTCCCAGCACTGAGCCCTGAGGCACTCCAGTAGCTAGATGATAACAGTGATGGGAAAAAACATGTTTCTGAATGACAGACACTAGTGATGACATGTAGATGGAAAAGAGAAGTGGTCCCAGCACTGAGCCCTGAGGCACTCCAGTAGCTAGATGATAACAGTGATGGGAAAAAAACATGTTTCTGAATGACAGATCCTAGTGATGACATGTAGATGGAGAAGAGAAGCGGTCCCAGCACTGAGCCCTGAGGCACTCCAGTAGCTAGATGATAACAGTGATGGGAAAAAACATGTTTCTGAATGACAAACACTAGTGATGACATGTAGATGGAGAAGAGAAGCGGTCCCAGCACTGAGCCTTGAGGCACTTCAGTAGCTAGATGATAACAGTAATGGGAAAAAACATGTTTCTGAATGACAGATCCTAATGATGACCTGTAGATGGAGAAGAGAAGCGGTCCCAGCACTGAGCCTTGAGGCACTCCAGTGGCTAGATGATAACAGTGATGGGAAAAAACATGTTTCTGAATGACAGATCCTAGTGATGACATGTAGATGGAGAAGAGAAGCGGTCCCAGCACTGAGCCTTGAGGCACTCCAGTAGCCAGATGATAACAGTAATGGGAAAAAACATGTTTCTGAATGACAGATCCTAATGATGACCTGTAGATGGAGAAGAGAATTGGTCCCAGCACTGAGCCTTGAGGCACTCCAGTAGCTAGATGATAACAGTGATGGGAAAAAACATGTTTCTGAATGACAGATCCTAATGATGACATGTAGATGGAGAAGAGAAGCGGTCCCAACACTGAGCCCTGAGGCACTCCAGTAGCTAGATGATAACAGTGATGGGAAAAAACATGTTTCTGAATGACAGACACTAGTGATGACATGTAGATGGAGAAGAGAAGTGGTCCCAGCACTGAGCCCTGAGGCACTCCAGTAGCTAGATGATAACAGTGATGGGAAAAAACATGTTTCTGAATGACAGACACTAGTGATGACATGTAGATGGAAAAGAGAAGTGGTCCCAGCACTGAGCCCTGAGGCACTCCAGTAGCTAGATGATAACAGTGATGGGAAAAAACATGTTTCTGAATGACAAACACTAGTGATGACATGTAGATGGAGAAGAGAAGCGGTCCCAGCACTGAGCCCTGAGGCACTCCAGTAGCTAGATGATAACAGTGATGGGAAAAAACATGTTTCTGAATGACAGATCCTAGTGATGACATGTAGATGGAGAAGAGAAGAGGTCCCAGCACTGAGCCTTGAGGCACTCCAGTAGCTAGATGATAACAGTAATGGGAAAAAACATGTTTCTGAATGACAGATCCTAATGATGACCTGTAGATGGAGAAGAGAAGCGGTCCCAGCACTGAGCCCTGAGGCACTCCAGTAGCTAGATGATAACAGTAATGGGAAAAAGCATGTTTCTGAATGACAGATCCTAATGATGACATGTAGATGGAGAAGAGAAGCGGTCCCAGCACTGAGCCCTGAGGCACTCCGGAAAATTGGAAATCTCACGTTAAGGTGCAGTCACATTAACCAAGCACCTTTCTATAAGTATTGCGTCTTTTCTATAGCGTGCCGAATTCACGCAACCAACTTGAACATGATGCGTAGGGAACTTTATCATCCTCGCATGAAACTCCCGATCGCACAGATTTCTGTTGGAATGACTGGATTGAGCAACGATAAGCAGTGATTAAGAGAAGCGTGAACTTTCTGCCAAACATCTGTGACATTGAAGAAAGTTTAAAACAACATGAGGGTGTGAAAATTATGACATTTTTTTTATTTTTTTTATTAACCCTTTAATGTTAATTAAAGTTTTGCTAATGTATTTCTGTCAGTGTTTTTCCAAGTGCAGTCCATCTGTATTTTGTTAAGGCCCTGATGTACTTCAAGCGAAATCGAAGAACAAACTGGTGTGACGTCATTTCGGACAAAATCAGGCCAAAACAAACTTCATTTGGTGTTCATTGACAGTTTGAAACTCTGAACACCCATTGGCCAGCGGTGATGATGTAATATGTGGATGTGTCTCTGAGGCTCCGCCTTCTATGTGGTGTAAAACTTCTCAGGTTAATTTCTTCTATTCAGTCAGTTGAGGTCAGACGCGCGTAAAAACATGAACACTTTATAGCAGAAAAGAGACGCTGACACTGTTTTCATGTTTAATACTGTAAAGCTGATGCTTTAAAGCAATCTACTGCATAAAGTGCTGTACTAATAAATGTGACAAATATTTCCACATCACTATGATCAGATGCTTTCTGGACTGATGTTTTCTCATTTTCGTGTGTTTATTTTGTTATTGAAAGGAAAGCGCAGCAGCAGCACATTTACTGGGACTTTAGTGTGTTTTTGTAAGATTCATTATGAAAACCTTTGTATGCTAAGCCTCTGATTGTGTTTTTTTCTGTTTTGTCTTCTGGTCTAGAACACCAAAAATGTTGTTACAAGCTCCCCAGTTCCTCCTCAGCAGCTTCCCCGTCCGGAACCAGAAAACCCCTCCGCCAGTGGCGCTCCTGCCGTCGGAGGACGCTCCCCCGGTCCCCGAACAGCTCATCTCTGGCGCGCTGTGGTCACGCTGAATGTCATTGCATGTCATGTTGGGTTGTTAGTAAGCTTCTTTCATAAGCTTGAGTTACATAGTTAGACGATAATGAAGAGTGCAATATTTTCATCATTCCAGCACTCCACCAAAGACCTTCAACAGCATGACTCTAGATGAAACACGTGAAACATGCACTCTTTAATCTCACATGTCAATCATTACATGTCTTGTAATAGTTACTTTTGTATTGTGTTTATGATTCCGGCTCTGATGGTTCATATATTGGTGTGTGGGAATGCTGCAGTGATGTAAACATGTTCTTATTGGTTCAGTATCACATGACTCAGATGAGTAGTGACTATAGTAGCAGTGAAGAGAAGAGGTTTTGTGTTTAATATTTGTTACATTCACACAATCGGTGACGTGGGCTTTTCTTAATTTTTCTTTCATTTTCCATACTTTGTGATACAGTTAGAATACGAATGTTTGTGGATGTTTTATTAAAATGTAACTACAATCGAGGAAATCTTGATTTTTATTTCGATACAAGTAGAATAATGGAATTTTATTTTATTGAAGTGGCCTAAAAAATTTACAAAAAAAGTGAAAATGTAAAGAAAATATAAGCAAATGATAAAATAGGCTAATAATAACGTCTAAGATAAATATAGTGTAGCCTACAGACTGACATCAACTATAGATAATGTTTGCTTTGAGCTCAATATTTTGGGTAGTAGTAGACTGACATAAAAGAAAAATGGACAGGGATTAAACCTCTAACATGTGTCTAAATAATACTGTGAATTTTCATTTCAGTGTCTACTAAAGTCCCGCAGCCGCTACCGAAGCGGTCACGTGCTTTATGTTACTTTCCCCCGCGCTTCTGAGGATGAACCAATCACAGTCCTGTATGTTTACCGGATAATAAGTTTAATTTATAGATACATTTCAACAACTGGTGCGGGTTTTCTTTTACATGTCAGGAAGGAATTTAGAGAATTAAACAATTCTACGTTTACACAATAACACAAAATCTTCCTGAGTGTGGCTTTAGTAATAAACTGCTTGATTATTTTCTAAAAATATATCAATCGACAGCATTTGCTTGTAACTGACGTATTGTTTCACTATCACGAATATTTCCTGTAATACAGCCACGATAATAATTTGTAAAAAATTATTAAAAAGCGAGTAGAAGTGTCGTGAACCGGAAGTCGAATCTTTCCCTTCGAGGTCACAGAAACACAACATCAACATCAGCGTCAGTCGCGCGCTGGACTCGAGATGGGGTTCGCGCTGTCGCTGATCCTCTTCGGGCTCGTGCGGCTCTCTTGCGCAGGTATGAACACACTAGTAATAGCGCTTATAACGCGGTCAGGTGAGCCCGTGTGAGGTGAGGTAATGCGGTGACTGAGGTGTGTTCTCCCGCAGATGTGGCGGAGGACCCCGAGCCGCCTCAGAGGCGCTTTAACACGGCAGAGATGGCGGACGCCGTGATGGGAACGGCTCATTCTCCCGCTGGGATACAGCAGCTGATCCCCAGGGAACTGCAGGAGTCAGTGCTGGGAGAGCCGTGTGCGGAGGAGGACCAGCCGGAGGAGGCCCGAGACACCGGAGAAACGCACAACCAGAACCAGAGCCAGAACTTCACCGAGACCGCCAAGACCTATAAGGTGACCTGCGACCTGAGGAACACCAGCGGGATCCAGCTCTTCGAGGTGCAGGTGCTCAACGCGTCTCAGGTGCGTCACACACGCGTCACAGGTGCTCAACGCGTCTCAGGTGCGTCACACACGCGTCACAGGTGCTCAACGCGTCTCAGGTGCGTCACACACAGGTGCTTATGGAAGGCCAAAAGGGCCAAAACGTACACAATTCATCGGCGCTTTTTACGGCGTTTCGCTTTTCGGCGCCGTAAAAAACGGCGTCCTGGCCGTTTAAACGGCGCTTTTTATGGCGTTTTTTTAACAAAACGACGTAGGAAAGTGGCGAAATATGACCCATTAGGCGTTCCATATGAAACTGTCGCGTTAACGCTTATTTACGTGTTAACACGCAATTTACGCGTTAACACGTCATTACGCGTTAACGCGTATTTACGTGTTAACGCGTATTTACGTGTTAACGCGTAAATTGCGTGTTAACGCGTACCTAAATTTGGGACATTAGCACCACCTACTGGTTTGGTGCTGCTCTTGCTCAAACACAGAGAACCTAAATTAAGCTTGTAAATAGCAGTTTTTAAGGTGAAAATACATGTTCAACAATGACTTTTCAGAATATAGGTTACAACTAGGCCTACATATAATTACAGCATATTTTAAATTGGCCTCTGAAAGTCATGACCATTTTCACAATCACAATAGAAGTTAGGGTTAGGATAATATTACACATTTCCTTCAAATAGTATTTTCATGTAGCCTACACTCCTACTGTAGCATATTTCTAAAGCATCTTTTTATAATTTAACTACTATGCATTATTTGTTAGAGAGCCCCTTCTGATAACACATTAAGCCTTGTGAATCTGACTGATATATATCGTATATATATTAGGGGTCGACCGATTATCGGCGTGGCCGATTATCGGCGCCGATATTAAGCATTTTTATTGTTATCGGTATCGGCCATTTTAAAAACCGATTTGCCGATACATTTTTTTTTTTTTAAATGCGCGATCTGGCACTGATCCAGCCACCTCAGTCAGAGCGCACTGCTCTGTGTCCTAGACTAAGCCCCGCCCATCGACCATCTGATTTGTTGGGAGTCACAAGTCCGGCCAATCAATACGGCTGGCGCGGCTGGAAAATGTTCCGCTCTCACACCGAAAGCACTTGCTAACAGGAGCTGCTTCAGTGATCAATGATCATCATCACACATCAGTTATCTATCTCTCGAAGGTAAGAAAGCAGTAAACGTTCCTGAAGTTGCATTAAATCATTACACTGAAGTTGCAAAACACCTAATCGATTTATGATGACAAGCGCCGTTCAGTTATTATACTGTGAATTCCCGGTCAGTGTCCGTCATTGCAGTGATATGCTTTAACGGAGCTTCACATCAGTGCTAGTGAAACTAAAACGTACTTCTCTCACCATTCGGCCAACTTAACGTTATATTGTGAATAGATTATCAACACGAATGAATTCACTCACATCTGCTGCGGTTTTTGTGTTGTTCACATCGCTTCACTGAACATCAGTGTCCGTTCCGTTTGGGCTTTTAGTCAAAAAATTGCGCATATTTGGAGAAATATTGCATTGTTCTCACGTCACATGATTGCAAAATAATTTGTCACAGATTCAGAATGATCATTATGCAATTTTGAAGAGCTGAAAGGGCATCAAGCGCGAGCTCTGACGCCCGCGACACGAGCTCCCTATCCCTGATTAGTTATCTATCTCCGCGGCCGCGCTCTCTCATTTGACGAATAACGTTAGTTGTCAATAATCTCACATTGATTGCACGTTTCTGGATGACGCTGTCCTGTATACTTCCTAGTTTGTATCGTCGTGATAAACAGTCAAACAAACATTTCACACATCAAAAATAAAGAAAAAAAAAACACTATTACAATATGGTTTGTATGTGATCTTAATGCAATTCTTCTTGGTATATTCATATGAATAATGTTCACATTATGCATGCAATAGCAGGTGATTAGCTGCAAATAAAATGCTAAATATAACATGCATACACACACATACATATATAGTACAGTATTATATATATATATATATATATATATATATATATATATACATACTGTATGTGTGTGTATGCATGTTATATTTAGCATTTTATTTGCAGCTAATCACCTGCTTTTCACACACGCGTACAGAATAGTCACCTCTATTATTTGGATGCTCCCACTACTTTTTATGTTTGTTGTTATTATTAATGATGTTGTTATTATGAATAGTTCTTAGAATTAAAGATATGTTAAAATAATTTAAAGAGTCTTTGTCAGAGGCCTTTTTATTCTTAATTTTGACATTAATTTAAATTTTTACACTAGACAAATATCGGTTCAAAATATCGGTTATCGGGCTACTTGATCTGTAATAATCGGTATCGGCATCGGCCCTGAAAAATGCATATCGGTCGATCCCTAATATATATATCAACACACACTTTGCACATTATACATTATAATGTGTAAAAAAAAGCTACTTTCAATCACCTCGCGCCCAACGACCTACCCACTGTAGATATTTAGTGGCAGGTGTCTTTTTGTCATAAACACAGGAATTTTGTGCAAATATACTGTCTGTTATTGGAAATGTTAAAAAAAAAATTGTTCCACTTGCTTGGGCGAGAAAAAAATCTCTTGGTGTGACTAGGGCTCTTACTGGCGCCCCCCGGCTGTTTGCGCCCTAAGCAACTGCCTAGTTTGCCTATGCCTAGAAACGGCCCTGGCTACATGTGTGTGAGTATCTCTCCGTTCTGGAAATTATTTTGAGTATTAAAGAAACTTTCTTCATCATCCTGTTCTAGTCTGTCTTCCACTCAGCGCGTTGTGACAATAGCCAGAACTTAGAGTTGTTTATTTTTTTACAACATTGTGTTATTATTTATTTTATTAACGAAATGTCAATCTTCGTGTTTATAACAGATCGAAGATACAATAAAATACAAAAATCTTCAAGATACAGCCTACAATCGTATAACGGATTGTCACCTTATAAACAGTCATTTGTGTGGTGGAATAAGCAATGCTATATGTTAGCATCTTATGAACATTTATTTTGTGATTTTATTAGTTAATTAACTAATTATGCTAACTCAGTTTAATGTAAGAGCTGGGAACTAATTAGGCTACTAATTAAATCATGTCAGCTATTTAATGGGCTATTGATTAGAGTTGTCATAGACTAAATATTTTTCCTAGGGTCATTTATTTAAGCACGGACTAATCGCATGTTTATATTCAATCCTGAGTGCAAAGCGCATGCATATTGCTGCAAAGCACCGGCAAAAGTGGGCTAATGATAATAAATGTGTCTGAAAAAATTACATAGCATTTTAATTGTTTATTAATAGTGTATTAATGTACTATATAATTTGGAAAAACGATGTATGGATTCCCGTCTCTCTATACGGTTCTCATCACGGGCGCGCACCGAACGGAAGATGCCAGGTGACGTAGGCTCATCCATGAGGTAAGCGCTTTTTCGCAATCTCATGAATAAATACAATAAAACGAAGGTGTGCGTCACCAAATTAATAGTCATGAGAATGATTACAAACAGTAACGACAGGCCGTGTCACCGTGACACAACACCTTTATTTTATTTGAATTATTCATGATAGAGTGACTCAAGCACTACGCTGAACATACCTCAGGAGCCATCATGAGCAACGACACTGATGGAAGGGTAACTTCCAGGAAACTGAATAGATAGATCACGAGTGTATTAGCACTCCAAATCTATCCAACATTTTGGCGAGAATATAGATTAATCTCTTGTTCTGTGTAGTATTAATAAAATATATATTATTACTTTTGGTCCTATATTCATGATTTCACAATGTAATATCCATTGTAAAAAAAGAAAAGCAGAAGTTCTGTTTCATTTCATTTATTAAAAATTCAAGCCAATCACTTTAGATTATTATTATTACGCGTGTTTGTGTTTGTGTGTAGTGTGTGTTGTAATATAACTTTGTAATATAGCATATATATATATATATATATACACATACAGGTGCTTCTCAATAAATTAGAATGTCGTGGAAAAGTTCATTTATTTCAGGAATTCAACTTTACAGGTGAAACTAATATACACTTTTTACATGCAAAGTGAGATATTTCAAGCCTTTATTTGTTATAATTTTGATGATTATGGCTTACAGCTTTTGAAACCCCCAAATTCAAAATCTCAGAAAATTTTAATATTACATGAAATCAACAAAAAAAGGATTTTAAATACAGAAATGTTGGTTCTCTGAAAAGTATAATGCATATGTACTCAATACTTGGTTTGGGCCACTTTTGCTTATGGACAGTTTCACCTGTTAAGTTGAATTCCTGAAAAAATTAACTTTTCCAAGACATTCTAATTTATGACCACCTTTATAGCCTATATATATATATATATATATATATATATATATATATATTATTTGTTATATTTTATTGAGCTTGTTATCTTCGAAAAATACTGCAAAACAATGCATCTCAAATCTCAGATTCTTCTAAATTCTCAGATTCAAGGCTTAATGGTGTTAACAGAAGGGGTTCTCTAACAAATAATGCATAGTGGTTCAATTATAAAAAGATACTTTAGAAATATGCTACAGTATAAGTGTACATGTAAATACTGTTTGGAGAAATGTGTAAATATATTACACAATTTCTATTGTGATTGTGAAAATGGTCATGACTTTTAGGGCTTGAACAGTTATAGTTAACTGTCTAAATATGCCCATTTAAAATATGCTGTAATTATTCTGAAAAGTCATTGTTGAACATGTATTTTCACCTTAAAAACTGCTATTTACAAGCTTAATTTAGGTTCTCTGTGTTTGAGCAAGAGCAGCACCAAACCAGTAGGTGGTGCTAATGTCCCAAATTTAGGTACGCGTTAACACGTCATTTACGCGTTAACGCGACAGTTTCACACGTTTTGGCCCTTTTGGCCTTCCATATGTGCTCAACGCGTCTCAGGTGCGTCACACACATATGGCAGGCGAACGGGGACAAAAGTCTTTAAACGAAACGCGTGATTTTCGGCCGCGACAACACGCACAGCAGCCAATGAAATTGCTGTATTTGAGACTATATTTGCATATGTGATGCGATGGTACGTTGGTATAGACGTCATGTTTATTCATGAAGGATGTGTAATGGTATACTGGTATGCACATATGCAAACATCAGACGTTATATCTGTTCATGAGGGATAATGTATTGGTGTGTTGTGAGTGATGTCAGTCTTATGTCATGATTTGTCTGGCCCTTTTAAGTTGTTCGTTTAACGTTCTTTCTCAGGTAGAAAAGTCAACAGCTTAAAGGGATACTCCACCGTTTTTTCATATTAAACTATGTTATTCCCTTAAAGGACAAGTTCGGTATTTTACACTTAAAGCCCTGTTTACAGATCGTATCTGATGAAATAGAACGGTTAAGATTAAAATTTGGACACATGCTCCTGTCCCGAGAATTTTAGGTTTATTTCGCTTTTGTGGACCTATTTTGCCAAACGCGTCACACCCGTGATTCTTCCGTTGAGAACTTGAATAATAGACACTCCAGCCCAGTTGGTGCCGATAATGCACCTTTGCCAAGCGAAATAAACCTAAAATTCTCGGGACAGCAGCATGTGTCCAAATTTTAATCTTAACCATTCTATTTCATCAGATACGATCTGTAAACAGGGCTTTAAGTGTAAAATACCGAACTTGTCCTTTAACTAAGATGAGTTGATGCATACCTCTCTCGTCTCAGTGCGTGCACTAAATCGCTCTGTCTTGCGGCGTAACTTTGTTAGCACTTAGCTTAGCCCAGTTCATTCAATATGGGCCAAGCAGAGAAGCTACCAAACACCTCCACGTTTTCCCTATTTAAATACAGTTACTCGCGTAGTGTAACTCGACCTAGGACGGTGACACAAAACAAAACGTTGCGCTTTTCTAAGCGTGTAAAATGGATAACTATATTGTATGGCGGAATACCATAGCAAGTGCTTGTAAGCACTTCGACTTGGCGCAGTAATATCTTCACTCGTGAAAAATCCTCTCACCGGCCCCCGCTCCCTCTAGTGAAGATATTACTGCGCCAAGTCGAAGTGCTTACAAGCACTTGCTATGGTATTCCGCCATACAATATAGTTATCCATTTTACACGCTTAGAAAAGCGCAACGTTTTGTTTTGTGTCACCGTTCTAGGTCGAGTTACACTAAGCGAGTAACTGTATTTAAATAGGGAAAACGTGGAGATGTTTGGTAGCTTCTCTGCTTGGCCCATATTGAATGAACTGGGCTAAGCTAAGTGCTAACAAAGTTACGCCGCAAGACAGAGCGATTTAGTGCACGCACTGAGACGAGAGAGGTATGTATCAACTCATCTTAGTTAAGGGAATAACATAGTTTAATATGAAAAATCGGTGGAGTATCCCTTTAAACCATGGCTCTTTTATTTTAGCAAACTGCCAAAGAGCCTGTTCAGACTGTGTGCAGCTGAACCTAGAAGAGCTGAAGAGTGCATGAGCTGATGAGCATGAGTGGAGGAAGAAACTGCAATTAAAAAACAAAACAAGAGAAAATTATTTTAATGTAAGCAATAAAAAACACATCAGCTGTGGAATAAAAGAAATGCATGATTAACTAGATTAAAGCATACCCCTGTCTTAATGTAAACCCTGTCTGGGAAACTCTATATATATATATATATAATGCTGAATTGTCAGCATCATTACTCCAGTCTTCAGTGTCACATGATCCTTCACAAATCATTCTAATGTTCATTTTCTTTGTAAACGGCATCATTTTGTGGAGCCTTGCAAACCTGTATTAATACTAGTGTGTAGGGCTGTAACGATTCCTCGATTAAAGTCGAGTACTCGATTTAAAAAAATCCTCGATTGCAATTTACCCGTGTCGAGTAACCGGCAAAATACCGGAAGTGGCGCATTCCACAGACGAGAGTCCATGAACCGCATTACACAGTTTTCTAAGGCTACGCGATATATTTAACTGTTTACAATCATGATATTGTGAAATCACAAAGGCTAAGATTAAGTTAAATAAATATATGCGCTGTTTTTTTTCTGCCACAGAGAAGCATGACGGTTGAATTATTTACATGCGTGCAGATTGTGTTAAAAGTAGGCCTACCTCAGCTCCGTTCACAGTAAACGCTGCTCCACACGTATACTCAGTCTCTGCATGTGCTGTTTGTTTAAGTTTCCAATAATGTGCATTTGGGAACGCAAAACCCCGGACGCGTGTTTCATAGTAACTTACTGTCATCATTTATATGCGTGGAGCGTCTCGGGTTTCTCAAACTTCATCTTTGCATACTGTGAGTTTGTGTGGCTTATAACGTTCATCTGCACGCAGTCTGCGCCGTTTCACAAGATTTGTAACGCAGCTCATTTATAAATCTTCGCCAACACGGGAGAATACATAAGTATGTTTCTGAATATATTCAGAAATATATTCGCAATCGCATATATTCTCATGTGCGAATTGTTGTTCATCGCGATTTCAAAATAAAAGTTTAACCCTTGCACTGCTTGCATGTTTTGACGTGCACATGTTCTTTTCAAGAAATTACGGCAGCTGTTGCATTTCTATCGTACAGAAGTGACCAAATATGAAAGATTAAGTTGACATTTGAATTAAATGTTATGTTTATTAGTTATCATATATTTTATATGGTGTATTTTAACAGCGTTGTTCAATAAAACCCATATGATTACTTTGATACTTTATTTTAACCAATAATTATTGCTTGTTATTGTTATTTGGGTAACACTACAATAAGGCTCATTAGTCAACATTAATGTATTAATCAACATGAACTAACAATGAACAATAGCTACATCTGTAACTAACATTTGTTCATACAAATAAAGCTGTTCATTGTTTGTTCATGTTAGTTCATTACATTAATGTTAACAAATACAACCATTAATTTTAATTATGTATTAGCAAATGTTGAAATTAACATGAACTAAGATTAATAAATGCTGTAGAAATAAATATTGTTCATTCTGAGTAACTAATGAACCATATTGTAAAGTGTTACCTATTTGTCTTTAAGTAATTTTAAAGGCTGTTGTTCACTTGGATCTATTTTTATTACCACAATTTTTTATCCGATTACTCGATTAATCGATGGAATAATCCGTAGAATACTCGATTACTAAAATAATCGATAGCTACAGCCCTACTAGTGTGTAATATCTCTACAGTATTCCCTCATGAGTCATGACAGTACAGTAGGGCGTTCTGGGTCAGTCCTCTGCAGTGTATCCTCTCAGCCAGTAGAGGTGTGGTGAACACAGTCATGCGTGGGGAAAACCCGTCATATACCCGTGAAACCAGTATAATGTAGAAGAGTACTGTGATGTACATGTGTGGTGACTCCGCCCAGCACTGGTGTAAGCCAGGGGTAAATACATGAAGAATAAATGTAGGGTGGAGCTTGTGTCTGTGCAATGGATGTTGATTGGATGTTATGTGGGCGTGGCTCTCTCATGTGTAGAGGGGCGGAGTGTAAACCTGAGTGATGACGCTTCACTGGAAGACACACGCACACACACACACACACACACACACACACACACACACACACGATCAGCTCAGTAACGTGTGTTCCTCCTACAGGACCTGATGGAGCTCCTGAATGCTAACGGCTCAGAGTGTTCGCTGGTGCTCTTCTACACGCCGTGGTGCCAGTTCTCCGCCAGCCTCGCGCCGCACTTCAACGCCTTGCCTCGAGTGTTTCCCAGCATGCATTTCCTCGCGCTCGACGCCTCCCAGCACAGCAGGTCTGAGTGACGCTCTCTCACACCAGTCATGTGACCCCTGAGTGTGTCTGGTCATGTGACCCCTGAGTGTGTCCGGTCATGTGACCCCTGAGTGTGTCCGGTCATGTGACCCCTGAGTGTGTCCGGTCATGTGACCCCTGAGTGTGTCCGGTCATGTGACCCCTGAGTGTGTCCGGTCATGTGACCCCTGAGTGTGTCTCTC